>NC_079564.1:19485252-19717752 GCF_015846415.1 Triplophysa dalaica | reverse complement strand
TACAGAGGAAATATGATCAGAAAATGAAGTCTATTTCTACAACTCATGTCTATCCCTCACAAATTGCAGTGAAGTATTGGCGTCAGTAAGGTGACTATCTTACTGTATACATAGAGTCTCTCCAGCACATGTGAAAACAACACCAGTCTGATCCTCTCTCTGTGATATTATTGTGCTTGTGAAGGGACCGGACGCTCTGTGCACTGTGAAGCATTCATCCGCCTCAATATTAAACAGCAGCCAGTGAATTTCTCCATCAATTATACAGAAGATTCTTTCCAGGACAATATCTTACATAACAACCCACAATCATATCACAACTCTCATACACACAAAATAAACACATTTGAACTGTTGTCAAAGGTTTCATCATGTAGTAATGAAATGATGTTTGTGTCCTCGCTGAACACAAGGATGGCAGAAGAACATAAGCAGCACTTTTAAACATCATATATGACAAAAAACACAACATTCAGATCTTCTATTATCAATAATAATCAGCATTAATGGCTTCAAACAGGTCCTTTATGTCTGATAAAGATGAGATTTAAACACACAGTCACTTTGTTTCTGTCCTAATGTTGATATCTTACAGTATCTGTGATATTATATCACAAACTCTGACGTTTATGATCTCGAAACAGCCATTTAAAAATGTCGAAATGTTATGCTGATATAAACACTCACGTTGTGCAATGCAACCATTAAAATTCAAAATGCAGATTGTGAAAATGGAGATTATAGCTCAGATAAAGAGCATCGTGTATGTCTGTTATAAAACTGAATGAAATGTAAAACATCCAATGCTCTGGAATAGGAAAGCTGCGGATTAACTGGAGAATCATTCAGGATTAAAATAGCGTGTGAAACAGCTCGTGAATGTCGCTTAATATAACGAACCACGCCAAAAACACACAAATATTATATTGTCTAGAAACTCGTTATTTGATCATTATTTTAACAATCATCACTGACTCCATCGATACAGCGCATGAAGCGTCTGAAGAGAAACGCGCTCTTACCGTGAAATATGACAGAAAAATTCACATTTAGGGGATTAAACGGAAACTTTCTCTCATCACAATAACACATTTTTGCAGCGATGTGACGGAATAAATTCGTTATTTCCAGCAAATCCAGTCGCAAATATTCCCTCGTTTGCCTCGCGCTCTTCTTTGGGGAGTGTCGCGCGCGCGTGCGCCGGGGCTCTGATCCAGAGTTTCGGGTTCGACTGTTGCGGACGCTGTTACGGGGATTTTGGGGCGTTGTTGCTATGATACCGCAGCCCGAATCCAGCGGAAATACTGCAGGATTTGAATAACTGCATCTCTAAACTGTTTAACCCGATGAATAACGCGCACTTGAAGCCCCTTAGAACTGATGTGAGAACAGAGAGAGAGAGAGAGAGAGGGAGAGATGCTCTTACCCGCATCTCCGCACGCAGTCTACACCGATGCATCGCGTCATCCCCGTTGACTATGACGCTAACGTTCCTGTTTCCACTGTCACACACGCAACATTCATGCAGATCCTGAAAGAAAGCGCAGTAATGTATGCGTTAAATACCGTGTGAAAACCGTGTGGTTGTGTAACATATTACACAATACAGAACTGTGCAGCTGCTCATGCTCAGTGTTTCTAGAGACAGAAGCTTTATTCACACACATCTGTTCATAGTGGGCTTCTGAGAATGAAAACATTTTTATACATGATGTGGGACTTCATTTCTACAAGCGTCCTCCTCTGAATGAAAGATCTGTAAGTGACGTCACACGAGTCATAATATTTCTCTGATTGTTGTGTCAAGTGTTTTTCAATGAAGTGTGGAATAGATCTAGAAGAGCTCATTGTGCTAATTGATTGTTGAAGAGGATCATAGGGTTAACTTAATATCATTATATGATCAATGTCATCACAGAGGTCAGAGGTCATCCGACCGATCAATAGACTCTACAAGATGTGACTAACAAATACACAAATAATAATAACACAAATAAACAAACAAAAGTCTGATGTATAGAGTGTTATTTATTCATGTTTGCTAATATCACCTGTAAGACAGAAACATCACACAGAAGATCTGAAATGTTTCTCCTGAGGATAAGAGTCAGAAGAGTGTGAGTTTGAGTGTGCAATCAAAGGTTAATATTACTGAAGATCTCAATGTCAACTCAAACACTTCTCATCAGATCCAGATGATTTCACCTCTATGGTCTACACATGAACAATTACACTCTCATTTCTGATGAACATCTTTAGGAGCAAATTCTGAGATGCTGAGTTACACATCTGAATGAAACACAACTGAGAACTTTATCAAATCTCAACAATAACATTCTCGTATGAAGACATTAAACCTTTAGTGTAGTTATGAAACAGTGGTCTGGCAAGACATGATGGTGTGTTTTAACAGTAAACTCTCTCTCTCTCTCTCTCTCTCTCTCTCTCTCTCTCTCTCTCTCTCTCTCTCGGCTGAAATAATGTGATGTGTTGAAACTCAAAGCAGAGAGAGCAGAGAAACACTCATCACATGTTAAACCTCGATGGCCTTTGATGTTTCTCTCTCTCACGTCTGGCCTGAAGACACAATCTAGGACTTCAGGTTTTCTTCTCGTTTCCCGCAGAGTTCACAAATGACCGAGTGCATTAAACAGGATCCTCCTGCAGAGCTGAATCTCTCCACGGGGACGAATCAGGACGAACAGCAGAAGCTTCTCATCTCCCTCAAATGCATCTGCAGACCAGCTTATTCCCACAGCACTTAAAAAAACCTGCGTCATCAAACTCTCCCATAATCCTCAGCGACTTCCTCTGGCACACAGAAGTCTCGAGGGACACACAGACTCGGACCTGTATAAGTTTTCACGGTGTTTAAAGATCTAATGAAAATCAGACGGCTGAATGTGTTTAACACATCTGAAACACACAGAAGTTAACCAACCGTCATGTTTGCAGAAGCAAAGATGCATTTGAATACTAAAGCTGAAGCAAAATAGCTTTACCGAGTACATGATATTCAATTTTTGTTTTTCGCAAAACTTAAATGTAAATTTGTTCACATATGTCTCACTTTTGATTTAAACCTGGAAATAAACAAGATGATAGGATTTCAAAAAGCTTCAGCCAATGAAAAGTAATGACATGAAAAAGATTCTTTGTCACAGACCTGTCCATGTACACGATATAACAACATTAGACATATAGAATTAAAACCGAGAACATGAAGTTTTCTGAATGCACAATCTATCAGTAAACACACAAACAGAAGGATCAATGTGGGAGATGTGCATTTGTTTATTGGTGATCTGATGTTGTCTGAATAAGTTTTGTTGTACAAAGTGTGAGTTTAAGAAAGAAGCTTTATAAATATGTCCAGAAGAAATCAAATCCCATCTAAATCTACTGAAATACAGCAACAAAATGTGCTGGGAAATAAACATTCAAATACAGAAGAGAGAGGGATTTACATTCCTGACGTTTGCATGATGTTTGGCTAGATTTAAATAAACGTCTTCATGAATCTAAATTCTCCAATGAAGTCAGATCAGAACAGACAGAGGTACAGTAGCAAATATATAACGTTTGCTTTAAATATCCATTAGAAAATGCCCTGATGCTAAAGGAGCATTCACATGATGCGTGACCTTTCATTCAGACCACTGAAGCAGACAAGCAGATGAAAGTGACATTCACATGTACACAAAACTATTTCACATACTTTCAGAAAATTCTCTTCAACATAAATGGGGAATCGTCTAATTCTCTTGTTTCTGTGCACTACATCACAAAAATAAACACTCTTCAATTTAAAAGAAATCCTTTTGGCATTTGGAAGTTGATAATATACAATATATTATTGATCCTTCTCTGTGCAAACAGCCTTTGGTTTTGCACAATAAATAAAAGATGATTCAGTAGATACAGTAAATCATACACAACTTTACACAATAGAATAAAATTTGAGGGAGTAACAGAACGTCAAGCACTTTAAAGGGTTCGTTCAGGCAAAGATGAAAATACGCTCAAGAGTTACTCGCCACGCTTCAAACCTGAGCCACAGGAAACATGAATCTCCACCGATCTTTATATGAAATCACATCAGAGCGTGTTGTTGACTTCACAGATGTTTGAAGAGAGAGCGAGTATCTGATGACATGACTGTCATGTTTTGTTGAACTATTCCTTCAACACAAGAGAAGTGAGTCCCTGTTCATCTGTTTGAGTACAAATAGCACCGCGACTGAGAGAGAGAGAGTGAGATGGAGAGATAGAGAGAGAGATAGAGAGAGATGGAGAGAGAGAGAGAGCCCTGATACGGCCGTGTCGGCCTGATTGTCACGTGATTGAGTTTCTTTGTAGAGCGGGAATAAGCGTGTGCAGAACATCCTGTATGGCTGGTCAAAGGCAGAAGGAACCTGAAGGATGTGCTCGCAGTAACGGAAGGCGTTTGGGGCACGAGAGGTGTCGGAATGCATCAATACAGTAGACATCCATGTTTCACATACATACAGGACCTGTCAGCGCTCCAGCTTCATGTGTTAGTATCGCTGCTCGCTGATTGGTTGTCCTCGCCGTGTTTGAACATCAGGATGGAGTTGTAGATCTTGAGGGCGGGGCCGAGTTTCACGCTCATGATCTTCACGATATCTCGCTGCGTCAACAGCAGAAAGGCTTTACCGTCAATTTGCTGTTGATGAATCAAACAGGAGAAACAAAACCAAATAAATCATGTCTACAAATAAAACACATTCAACATGTCATTCGTGCTACATAAAGCATCGTTTATCCATAGTATGTGTAGTACAACTTTTAGTCAATCCCAAAAAGACAAAAAACAGGATTACTACAATATTACTACAGTAAAACTGTTTAAAAAAAGGACAATTATTTTTTTGAAATTTTTGAAGAATGTTGATCATCAAACAACAGCGAACTCCATTGACTTCTATGATATGAACAGAAAACCACATTTCTCAAAATATCTTCTGTTGTACATGGACAGAATTTAGATTTTATTGTGTGAAGTGTTCCATCATCAGCAGGTGAAACAGAAGAGCATCTTTCACTGTATATGTATAAAGATCAAATGTTTGTTATAAGGTTGGCTGTAAGCTGGGCTGTGATAAATGACTGCTGATGTTTCTCATTTGTGGCTAAAGCTTCCTCTACTCGTCTGAATGTGAATGTAATGTGGAGACGCTGTAAGATGTGATGGACACGTCTCATACTGTACCTCCTCTCTGAACTGCTTGGCTTGTTCCTCACAGCCGGGTAAAGAATGAATAAAATCTGACACCTGAAACCAAACACACATCACAAGACAATTCAATCAAACTCCATTTTAATGCATTTGTATTATGATATTAAATAAGTTGAGAGTGTTCTGGGTGGTTTCTAGATGGCAGTAGATCGAGTTTGACTCCTTCAGTGTTAATCTGTGGGGTTTAATCATCTATCCGTCTGTTCTGACATCACACATTCTCAACACACATCATTCACGTGTCACACAAACACTGAACATAGAACACATCAGATTCAGTCGTGAGCTGCACAACGTCCAGAGAACAATTCACAATCTCCAACAACGAACTGCTGCTACTGTGTTTGTGTGTGTGTTTATCTCTATAGTAGTTTTCATCATTTTCACTAGACAGCCGTAGGATTTCAACTGTTACTGTACTGTACTGTTGTTTTAATAAGAGAATAAAGCAGACATAAAATATGTAGATGTGTGAGATGTCTGGAGCATCTGTAAGATCAGTGCAGGAGGTTTAGTTTAACATTTAGTCATTTAGCAGATGCTTTTACACAAAGCGACTTACAGATGAGGAAAACAATGGAAGCATTTTGAACAACAAAAAGCATAAGTGCAGTAAAACTGGTCTCATACAGTATAGTCCACTACAGTATACAGAGAGAAGGTTTATTTTTTGAACGAGTAGAAAAGAGATACAGTAGAAGTCAGAAGTGATGGGTGAGGTGCTGACGGTGTTCTCAGACCATTCCTAAACATGGACACAGAATCTACTGATCTACTGATCCAGAGAAGGTACACAAGAGACATTTTTTCCCTTTTTGGGATGGCACCCAAATGGGATGTTTTTTACTGAACAATGGCTCATTCATTTCTTCAACAACAACACATCATAAAGCACACAAGTTAAACACAAGAGCTGCTGTAAATCACCATCCATTAAACACACAACATCAGCTCTGAACAACACACTGTACCGCTGTAAAAACACTACTGTATGAAGTCGCTGTGATGACTCTCATCACTGACACACAAACATCCGTCAGACGTGAACATAAAACACACAGACAGGCACACACACATACTCTGTGTTTATCAACACACTCTGTAATCATCATGGCCCTGTGTTCAGAGTGTGTGCTGCAACTGGTTACTATAGCAACCAGCCCATCACTTTCATGACAAATGTGACCCTGGATCACAAGACCAGTCTTAAGCAGCACGGGAACATTTTTAGTAAAAGACAAAAATACATTGTGTGGGTCAAAATTATAGATTTTTATTTTATGTCAAAAATCATTAGGATATGAAGTAAAGATCATGTTCCATAAACATATTTAGTAAGTTTCCTACCTTAAATATATTAAAACTTTATTTTTGTGAGTGGATGTCCTGTCACAGTGCCCCTTATGAACAACTTTAAAGGCCATTTTCTCAATATTTTTTTGCAGCCTCAGATTCCTGAGTTTTAAACGGTTGCATTCTTACAACTCATACATCAATAGAAATCTTATGCTGAAAGCTGAACATATTTAGAAAAATTTACCCGAAAAATTGACCCTTAAGACTGGTTTTGTTGTCCAGGGTCACAAATGTGTTTCTGAAGACACTCCTGCACGACTGTATCAGGAGGATCTGCGCAGCTATTGGTCTTTTCCTCTAGATCATTTGAATAAAGTTGATCAACTTAATACTGAATCCCAACCCAGCATGAGAAACTAAACCATTTAACACACACACACACACACACGTGTCTCACCTCCTCTGCGGTCCAGTGAGCGACACGACTGGCCTGAACGCCCGCCACACCCGGCAGCAGTTTACAGTGCTGTTCCCAACACAGCGGCAGATCACGAGACGGGTGAGCAGACAGAGCCGAGAGAAACACGGACTGATGCAGAGCCTGCTGGAGACTGTCCATGTTACCCCCTGACAAAACACACACACACACGAACATGTGAATTTATACATCATTCAATAAACATCAAACCTCAATGAAGTGATGATTGTGTTTACATGAGATGAAGAGCATCGTTCAGAAGAAAATAAAATAAAAGCATTCTTCACTGGATGGACATCAGGTGCAAAGATGGAGGAGTTTCAGATATACCCTCATGTGTTTCTGCACACTACATCATCATGTCTTCATCTCACATCAGCACACTCACATCTCTGTCACTCATCATCACAGATATTAACAACACACTTCGGTGAAAGAGTGAATGGTGTGAACACAAACATCTCGAGCCAAAGAGATCCATTTCTGCCCCAGAGGGATCGGTGAACTGACTAAAGATCTGTTAAGAGACGACACACACACATGAGGAGTGAAATCTGTCCCACTGGAGACGTCTGCTGTGATGAAATGCGTGTATGTGTGTGCCCATCCATGTTCACAAACACACACTAATGACACTAATTCTCCTCACAACTACTCAGACACACAAGATGAACACAATGTTTATCCTGAGGTCAACACACAGATGAGAGAAAACACTCTTTCATTTCTAAATAATTGAATGTGCTCCTGATTTTCATCATCATCATCACACACATGTTCCACAGCCTCACAGAGAGAGAGAGAGTCAAACAAACACACAGACACATGACCTCATGAATCTGGAACAGAACCTATCAGAAGTGATCACTTCACGTGGTATACGAGATGTCACACCACCACCTGAGTCCGGTTACACAAGCAGTTACCAAGGCAATTGTCACAATGCATTGTCGTCTGGGAAATGGTCTGCAATCTGTTGTGTCACATGACCAGGTGAGATGAGGATATGAACAGACAATGTGTCGTGAAATATTAAACTCTTAGAACAACACAAAAGAGCAAAGTCGTTGAATAAAAGAGCAGCAGACAATAAAGCACACATCTGTGTTTATTATTATGATCTCTTTAAGTCAGTAAACACGCCTCATCATGTGTCAGATGACATGCTCACACTGACAGGAGTGTAGAGAGTGCTGAAGGACGTTCAGATGATGATGAAACCCATGACATAAAACCTGTGACCTTCAGAACTCCTCAACATCAGAGCTGAACACACAAACTTCCAGGAACACACATACAGGACAGAAGGAAGGAATCTATACCACAAACATCTACTGGATCTGATACGTCTGTCTCATATTCTTCTGAAGCAGGACGGATCGGTGAATAACTATTGAGAAATAAAGAAACATTAAGACAATGTCTCTAATATAGTTACCCATGAACAAGAAAGCAGAAATACATGAGAAATTCTGAATCCACACTACACAGAAGTTCCATTCTGTTCATGTCTCATGGGAAAGTTTTTTTTTACTTTACTGCTCATCAGATCAATCACTGAAACACCGACACTGATCTGATCACAGATGAAGATCCAGCGACCTTCAGACGAGACGCTCATGTCACACATCACATCAGATCACACGACACCTTCTGTGTCATTCTGTACGTTCACTGGAACCACACAATCTGATGTCTCCATCATTTATCTTTCTTTATTCGTTGAGTCATCTCTGATAACAAAAATATTCTTAAACATGTCACTTGGTAACAATAAACTTCACAAACGAAAAAAGAGAAACATTTTATAAACTGATTCCCAAACTATTGAAGAAATGCAGCAAATGTCTGAAGGTACAGTAAATGTCGAAAGACTTGATGAAAAATGTTAAAACTAAATCACTTAAAAAGCAATAAGTTTTAAAATCATATCTTTCCTGTAGCTCTGTGGTAAGAGCATTGCTTTACATGGCAAGGTTGTGGGTTCGAACCCAGGGGATTGCAAATACCTATGTCAGATGTATAGGATAAAGCAATGTAAGTCGCTTTAGATATAAGTGTCTGCCAAATGCCTAAATGTAAATGTACAGTTGTGTTCAAAATGATTCAACCCCCACTGAAATTGATTGTTTTGGTCGGTTTGACATTGATTATGATCATTCAGTCATCCTGCTTACAATTAAATCAAAGAGGCACGTGTAGGTCAGACAAATATAACATAACATTTATAATGAAATAACCACAAATGTCTTTTCTGAGCTCACATCATTATCAGTTTTATTCAACCCCCAAGTGACATTCAATCTTAGTACTTAGTACAACATCCTTTTACAGTTATAACAGCTTTTAAACGTGAAGCATAGCTTGACACAAGTGTCTTGCAGCGATCTACGGGTATCTTCGCCCATTCATCATGGGCAAAAGCCTCCAGTTCAGTCACATTCTTAGGCTTGCGCACTGCAACTGCTTTCTTTAAGTCCCACCAGAGGTTCTCAATCGGATTTAAGTCTGGTGACTGCGATGGCCACTTCAAAATGTTCCAGCCTTTAATCTGCAACCATGCTCTAGTGGACTTGGAGGTATGCTTGGGATCATTGTCCTGTTGAAAGGTCCAACGTCTTCCAAGCCTCAGGTTTGTGACGGACTGCATCACATTGTCATCCAATATCTCCTGGTACTGAAGAGAATTCATGGTACCTTGCACACGCTGAAGCTTCCCAGTACCTGCAGAAGCAAAACAGCCCCAAAGCATGATTGACCCCCCGCCATGCTTCACAGTAGGCAAGGTGTGTCCACATGACTTTTGGCATACTGCAGTCGACTCTTCTTATTCTTTGGGGACAGCAGGGGGGTGCGCCTGGGAGTTCTGGCATGGAGGCCTTCATTACGCAGGGTGCGCCGTATTGTCTGAGCAGAAACTTCAGTACCCACATCTGACAAATCTTTTCTCAGTTCCTCAGCAGTCACACGGGGACTTTTCTCCACTCTACGCTTCAGGTAGCGCACAGCAGTCGAAGTCAGCATCCTCTTTCTGCCACGACCAGGTAGCGTTTCAACAGTGCCCTTTGCCCTGAATTTGCGAATGATGCTTCCTATGGTGTCTCTTGGTATGTTTAACATCTTTGCAATCTTCTTATAGCCATTGCCCTTCATGTGAAGAGTAATCACCTGTTCTCTTGTCTTCCTGGACCATTCTCTTGACCTCACCATGTTTGTAACCACACCAGTAAATGTCTAGAAGGAGCTGAGTATCACAGTCATTTTAAAGCTGCCTAATTGGTGCTTATTAGGCTTTATTGCTGCTCCCTGATATCCACAGGTGTTTTCAATACCTGATTGAAAACACTTCATTGAACCTCTGTTCTTCAGAGTGGTAGTCTTTAAGGGGTTGAATAATTATGTCAATGAAGAATTCACAAAAGAATCATTTACTACTGTATTACAAAACTAATTGATGTCATTTTAGTTGCATATGGTTCTTTAAGAAGTCCTTGTAGGATTTCATTCTGAATACAATTACAAATGTACACTAAATTCCCTAAAACCATTTACAGCATTGGGGGTTGAATAATTTTGAACACAACTGTAAATGTAAATATCTGACTCTCAATCAAAGGGACATGATTTGATGTGTCATGAAGTTTTCTTTGATCATTCTTTAATGATATCTCTCAACTTGAATACTTGTCTCTCTCTCTCTTTGGTAAAACAAGCACAAGATGAACCTAGCAACAGTAACTATGGGGATTAAGGCTCAACAGGATGATGATGACATTTAAGCCCTGCTGATGAGCACTAGTTAGTGAAGTACACTACGTCACAACTGTAGGCCACTTGAGTTCAAGAAGAACATCCTCCACTGTTACCATGACAACACAGAGATATACCAGAATGAAGAAGGAGCTGGACAACACTGACGCATGACGAATATTTATTTCCTCTGAAAAGAGACAACACGGGCTGCAAATATTTAGAGATTTACTGTCTACAGTCCACACATCACACATCAGTCTGAGCCACAGAGATCTTTCACAATGTCATCTCTCGAAATCTAATGACACAACACATGCAGACTATGTTGAGTCATATCAACAGTTTCTCCAACACAAGTGAAGATCAAATATGCTTCTGTGAACAGACTCTGAAAAACAGACTGAGACATAAGTCTACTGACACACTTCACTCAGATGATCTGTCAGATGTGTTCAGTGCAGAACATCATCATCATCGTCTTCTTCTTCATCATCATCATCATCATCATCATCATCTTCTTCTTCGTCTTTATGGTCTTCATCATGTGACTGCAGTGCATCTGATGCTGTATATATGACATGTGTTTGACATCATAACACTTCAACATACGTCAGCGCTGATGGTGTGAGAACTGTTGTGAGGACACACATGACTATTTAAACCCGGAGAAGGATCTCAGATTAAACTCATGAACATCACCTGCTGAGAGCAAACACAAATAAACTTTAAAAGATGATTTTCTTTCTGCTCAATCTCATTTTGTCTTTGTAATCTCTCATATATTAATTTGCTCCGCCTGTTTCCTTTCCTCTGACATCATCAAACCGTCATCTTAACTCCCCATCACAATTAAAAGTCTCAGCTCACACTATGACTTCACTGAAATACGTGATGTTTGATGTTAAAGCGCTCTGCTCTGAGCACAGAGAGACAGAAGATGAGTGGAGAATAAAAGTGAAGAACAGGTGTATAATAAAAGCGCTGAGTCACTCAAACGCCTCCAGAGTTTTATCATCAACACAATCCTGCAGTATTCTAAAAATAAAACATTTGATATGAGTTCTGTGGAGTTACTGAGATGAGAGAAGACTCTCTCTTCAGATCATCAACATCACTCATGAGACTCTTACCTGAAGGTCAAACTGAACGCACACACACATGTCTGGTTTACTATCTCAGCCGGGACAATCCTGCGTAATGTTTTTTATACTGTACGAACTGTATATTTTATCCGCTAAACCTAAAGATCATAGAAATTTGATCATTTTTAGACAATTTTTAAGCTTTTTTTGCCCATTTGGACTTCAATTTTGGTCCCCAAAATGACATGAGTCCCCATGTGTTGGTGTGCATTCAGGTTTAGGTCCCCTATAAACATATAAAACCTATTAAAACATGTCCACACACACACACACACACAGAAGACTTAACAGCAGGCAAAACTACTTTCTTTATAATCCTTTCAATCAGAACTGGACATTGAGGTCATGTGACAACTCCACAGCCAATTACTGTCTGACACGTCATCATGGAGTTATTAAACACTAGATAATGTGTGTATGTTATGCTGTGTGTGTGTGTCTGTGGTCAAGCGGTCAATAATGATAATGGGTCATGTTGACACCCACGGAACCTCTTCAGCCCTTATCAAACCACAAAAACACACACACACACATCATCACGCAGGCAGAGAGAGAGAGAGCTAATAATAGTGTCTCTCTCTATCAGGAAGAGCAGAACCCATAGGAGTGAACACACACACACACACACACAGAGGATCCGGTTCTGTCTTCTGCTGACAGTAATGAAATATCCCAGACCGCACCACTCTCGTGTCTCCATGGAAACAAGGTGAAAATGATGTCAATCAATGGAAGTGCTGATATTGTGTTTTGTTGTGTAATAACCGCATACAGCAGCAGCGCTGCAGACGACAACAAACTCTGACGGTCAATGTGAAATCATTCATTATTTCCTTCATAAAAAAAGAAAAACTGTTCAAATACAGCTGTATGATAATGTGTCATACACACACACACAATACAACACAGAACAGCCCTGAACAGTGACAGCCTTCACATTCTGTCCTCAGGTGTAAACAGAGTCTCAGAGCAGGTGATGTTTAAATGAGCCAATCACTTCACAGAGGACACAGACAGACTAATGACAGCCTTCTGAAATCATAATTTGATGCTTTAGGAATGACATCATCAATCAGCGTCATAATCCTGAGACAAGCAAGACTTTACAGACACTTCTGTTGAGGCTGTCCTCTCAAACATCACATGACTGATATCAACACCACAACATCAATAACACATCATGAAGTCTAAAGTTGATGTGAATCATGATGAGGATTAAACCCAGTCCAGACAATCTCATGTGATGTGATGTGACGACCTGTAGAAATGATCCATCCGCAGAAAAGATTTGACTGGAAGACTCACCTGAAATCACGCTGTCCACCTCCATGTCTTCTTCTTCATCTTTGATACGCAGATACTTTGCTGACTGGGCAAATCTGAACGCAACAGAAGAAAGAGAGTTTACCACACAGTTTACCATAGTAAATACTAAAGTATACAACGGTGGGGTTTCTCATGTGTGGTTAAATCACAGTACATCACGGCATCCTGTGAATTTATCACTCGAATAAAACTTTGACTAAAAGGGTTCTCCTGTGAAAACACACGGACGATCTCTCAGAAAATCACTCAACACAATGGACATGATCTAAACTTTCACTACATCTACAGTTCTTTACTTCTCTCGGAGGAACTAAGCTCACGAGCAGTTAAAAACGATTCATAGAATCAAGAAAATGCCAAGTAAACGTTTTTCCGTCTGACCTAAAAACAGCAAAGCAGAAATTAAATTAAAACAATTAAATTGTTTGAAATAAAACAACAGGATGCATTTAAGAAGAGAAGAACGATCGTGAGCACATCATTTATAAAACTTCTTCATGTTTCTTTCTATCATGTGAACCTTCAAATCTCTTCAAACACAGAACTGAAACTTAATGTGTTCTGTTTTGGTTTTTCATTGATTTCTCCTCATTGACACACATCAACACAAGACTACAGACCTCAGAAACACAATGATGATGATGATGATGATGAGTTCAGTGTTGTTACCTGCTGGGTACATGGCTTCTCTTCCCCAGCGCTGACAGAATGTTCAGCCCTTCAGTCGACGTCTCTTCCTTCTGTTCTCTCTTCACAATCGGGGGTCGACCCCGCAGACGAGGAGTCCCTTCATAGCCCGCTAACATCCCCCTGACACACACAACATACGTGTCATTCATTACATGTGTGAAGCTTTATGATGATGTACTTTATGGAAGTGAACATGACTCAATCTTATGATTAATTGGCTCCAGGTTATTAAAACATAACATGTCATTTATTTGATCCGTTTCAACTCATTTTAATCTGATAGTCTACAATGACTGTTTAAAATAATTGTCTGTGCACACATGATGAAAATACTGTCATTCACTCTAGTAGTATAGTATCCTGTTTTTTAGACTAGAGTTTGTTCATGTGTACATCAATATTGTGTAGAATGAAGTATAATGATCTTATCAACTATACAATATACTACACAAGCATCAATAAGCATAATAAAGTATACTACAGTATGTTAAAGTGCAATCAGAAAAATAACATTTACACATTCTATTTGGGGATTTTTTATTTGTTGAATCTGTTGGATTGTAAACTCGTGTCTTAAAAATCAGAACGCATCCGAGCTCTAAAGGTCAAATGAAATGCTGAGCGGTGTATGGAATTTTATTCTAGATTAAAAACACAGACCGCATTTCTCTGCAGGCTCGGTCTCCTCGCGCTGACATAACGCAATTTCACAAAACACGTGTTTCAATAACACAATGAACCAGATGAAAAGTGTTGAGTCGACGCTTCTGAATGCGGATGAAAGCAGAGTCTGTTATTTTTTTCATTTCAGTGCTGAATAAAGGTATCAGTCAGAGGCGGCATGTGCTGAGAATTCTGGGTAATTCTGGGAAGCTAGGGTTTGTCAATGTGTCTCAATGATGTAAATGATCTTTATTTTTACTTTTTGATTTGTATAGGGACAGATAGAATAAACATAGACCGAACTGATACAACAGTTCTCCAGTGCATGTATCACAGTGATCATCAGGGGTGTCACACACACATTGTTTTTAAGGGGGCACAGTGTGCACAACACACAGAAACATGTCCTGTACATACAAATACATACATTTAAAGCAATATTATAGAGAATATCTCTTAAGCGTATTCAAAACACAAATTATTGTGAGAAATAAATCACAACACTATCTGATTGATATTTGAATCTTATTCGCATTAAAAAAAAGAAAGTAGATTATTAAGGTAAATGCATCGGTCTGGTGTATTTTGAGGACACAATTTGTGCTATAGTAGTAAAAGAGTCATTGTTTGCATACAAATGACCATAGAGCACAAAAGTAAAAGCAAAGTGGTTACCCTTTGTTAGACTGCCTTTAATACAGATTTATCATCCATTACAAAATTCCTTCCATTTTGTCACAAAAGGGTGTGATGTATAACACATAATATAATCATTTTAGTGCATCAATTTCTTAATATACATGTCAATTCTTTATGTATTATTTAATATATTATTTTAACTAATATACCGCTCTATGAATTACCAAATCTATATTAAATATTTTATATATTATTGATAGTAAATTTAGAGTATTGTCAGTCTTTGCACCTTGAAATTTAATTGTAACAGAAAAGTAATTCACTTTAAATGATATTACCTGTATGTCAAATGGCAAGAGGTGTGTTCGACTGCGCAGACTACACCAACATATCTCAAGGGCCGTTTAAAAGCATATGGATCAGTCTTTTGTGACATACACAGATCGGTCTGGGCAGCGCCGCTTTTAACTCAAACGCCCAGTTCATGGGTTCAGTTCTCGTATCCGCGTTTGGTCGCGGGGTCTAAATGAAACTGGGTGACAACTGATTTGCCTAAACAACGGCGCATACAAGCATAGAACGAGTCTGAAAGTCTTGTGAGACGAACTTCCGACTGTGCGTAGACGCTGATGACATCATTAGACAGCGCTGTTGCTTCTGTCACTGAAATAATAAATGTTAAGCTCCTGTACGTGATCAAAACAGCGAAAATCTCAAAAAGAGGATGAGGGTACAGCTCATAACTGATATAGTGTCGTCCAATAGAATCGTGCAACTGATTAATAGATGCATTTGGAGGTTGCTGTTCAAAGATCTGAGGGCGCGTGCCATCTGTTTGAATGGTGCTCTCGTGCTCATAGCTCAAGCTGATTTGCAACACTTGTCCCAAGAAGAGCTTTTTACAATATTAATAAAAACTAATGCTGCATTTATTGATGAAGGTATCATTGTGACACACTTTTAGTAAAAAGAGAAAATAAAACTGATGATCATGTTTAATGGAATATTCTGAGAGAACCACGAGTGGTTTCTACTGAATAAAGTCAGGGTTTTTAGGCTGAACAGATTTCTGAATCAAACGGTGCTCACTGTACATATCTGTGATTTCTGTTTCAAACCTGTTCTCCACATGAGTATTGTCAATCTTTTCATCATCATCTTCCTCCTCCTCCTCATCTGGACACAGACGTTTGGTCTTCTGTACAAACTGCACAGGGATGAAGGTGATTTGCTTCTCTCCTCCGAGACGATCAGGCAGCACCACCTCTTTCTTCATATTCATGTCTGAGTATGGGCAACCGAAGGCACTGACAAAGAGAGAGAGATAATTGACGTCATTTAAACATGTGCATAAAGTTCACACATACAACATATTTTGTTGACCTAAGGACAACATTTTATAAATAAAACCTAAACCCACACCAGACCCAAACCATAACCATAACTTACCCCTAAAGTCAGAGGGAAATGATCAGTGAAAAACAACGGTCTAGAAGCACCTAATCCTGGTTGTAGGATTAAATGAAATAAACTGTTAATTTATTTCTGAAATCTAATTGGTTGATTGAAATGTTGTCCCAGGGTCAATAACCATTTTTTGAGCAAAAACATACATTTTTTATATCCTGAAAATGAAACCGGACGGACTCGTTTGCTATTACTGAGATGTTCTTCACTGGTTCGATTGATGAGTGACTCTCGAGTTTCAAGTAATGATATGAAATTCATTCAAATGAGATTCAAATGAGGCTTTAATAAGGCAGAAAGGACTTCAGAGCGGTATAAAACCATCTGCTTCAGTGTAATCAGAGGTGCTTTCATTGACGGACGAGTCATTGACTTCACGTATGTTACAGGTGAACTACAGGAATAGAAGAAGAGATCATCAGACGTTCAGGCTGCCTCTCATCACACAACAACATCCAACACTGTTTGTGTCTCATACTCTCTGTGTGCGTCACTGAGGTCACACGATACTCTCTCATCAGATCCCATCAACACACCCAGCTTCAACAGTCAAACGCACAATATACACGAGAATAAACAAGAGGCATGCTGGGATTAGATCGTGCATCTAAACCTGTGACCTCAGACACCTCACGAAAATATCAAAGTGAATAAGAAGAAATCATCAGATCATATGTGTTGGTTTTATATTAGAGATGAAAACACTGGTTTGTCGTAAGCTGCAGAGAGACGTGTGAAGAAGCTGAGCGTCTCACCTGTGGTGTCCTGTGTATTTTGCTCCTTTGATGTGGCCGATGCCCCTGCAGCCCGGAGTGGGACACACACCCTGAGCAACAGAACTCTTCTGCTCACAGACACCAGCGTCTGCTGCCAAAACACAACCATTACTGGATTTACTGTCCTGGATGCACAGATGTGATTAAAGTTCTCTACAGAACATGTAGTGAAAATGGCTTTCTGCAGGTTTTCCACACACACACACACACACACACACGGTGGTAACACATCATTTATTATATTAAACCCAGTAAAATGGGTTCATCATCTGATCCATCCATGTGGCATAATGGGAGCACAAGCTCTCTCTCACACACACACACACACACACACACACACACACAAGAACACATAACAGACACACACACACACACACACACAAGAACACATAACAGACACACACACACACACACACACAAGAACACATAACAGACACACACACAAACACACACACACACACACACACACACACACAAGAACACATTACAGACACACACACACACACACACACACAAGAACACATAACAGACACACACACACACACGCACACACACACACACAAGAACATATAAAAGACACACACACAAACACACACACACACACACAAGAACACATAACAGACACACACACACAAGAACACATAACAGACACACACACACACACACACAAGAACACATAACAGACACACACACAAACACACACAAGAACACATAACAGACACACACACACACACACACACACAAGAACACATAACAGACACACACAGATGAACATTCATGCACATGAACACACACAGACTCTGAGACATGAACTGGCACTGAATATCTCACTGGGAGGAGGTTCTAGCGGGTGACCCGTCCTGGCACACCAGCCCACAGGATGAAGATCTGGCAGATCTGAATCCACCCAGAAATCAAACCTCTCATGCCAGCCATCAAAATGCAGCTGTTAAACAGAGAAAGAGTCACATCACAGAGGCCACGCTTCAGTGGATCAGTTTGATCAGATGATGCACTCATGATGTGAAGCACACGGGCAGGATGAAGGTTAAGACTCACTGATTCAAACATGAACATGAATGTTTAACTCAACACCAGAGAAATCAACTCAACACTAACTTTCACTCTGAAATCCTCAGTGTCTGTCACTGTAGCCACACGGATCATCATGGGGTTCCTTCTGTCTACTGCCTCCAACTTCATGTGCACCTGAAACCCGTGTGCAGCTCTCTACACACACGCACACAAAAATGCACACATATGTTTTATTGGGACTTGTCACAGATATTATTCAAGTGTACTTTTACATTTTTTTAAATAAGCATGATTCAGTTTGAATTGTGGAGACACACACACACACAGCTCACCAAAGAGAACGCTTGACTGGGAGCAGCGCATGTGGAGGTCTCTGTCATGTATTCCTCCCAAATGAAATTCTCTGGATTAGGATGTCCTACACAAACACAGAGCAACAATATTCCATAAAACAAAATATCCCGACGGATGAAAACAATTGTGAATCTGAGTTCAGTGCTGTAATGATGCACACAGAGAGAAGAGTGTTTGTAATGATGGATGTGTGTTGTGAGATTTGTTACCCTGAGGTGCCGTTAGAGGTCGTCCCTGATCCTGACACCAGCCAACAGGATGAATATAAGGACTGCTCGCATCACACCTGACACAAAAAACACAACACAACTTACTCCACACACTCTTCTTCATACACAATCACCGCTCTGCTAAACATTAACATGACAAACACGCGCACACACACATGAAAGGTTTCAGTACTACAGAAGATCCAATGAAACACTGAGGTTCAATTTATTTCGCTGACTTTTCTAGATGTGAAATGTCTATGTGCTGATGTGCGTTCTGGGTCATGTTTTGTCATTGTTTACATCAGCATCTTCCTCCTCCTCTTCAGATTCTGAATTACATCTACACGTGTATTCCTCATGTGTGTTGAGTGTGACCTGCTCCTGATCTGTTTGGTCACTGACATTATTACATTTTTCCTTTGTGTAAAGCAGAACAAAGATATTTATACAGATTTGGAACAATCTGAGGGCGAGTAAATGATGGGTGAATTTTCCCTTTAACATGATTTCTCTCTTCACTGTAAAGTGTGAGGCGACTCCTGGTGGACAGATGCAGTAATAACATAGAAACACACGGATGTGCTGAACCACTCTCATCTATTTACAGACGCTTCTCTCTCTCTCTCTCTCTCTCTCTCTCTCTGACACACACACACATCAATCTACACGTTACATAAGACTGTGAATCTATAGAAGACTGAAAACACTGAATAATCCATTCACATCAAACCACTCATCATGATCATGAGTTCTGTTTCATGTGTATGTGTTGTCATGTTTAATTGTTTAATTGCTTTAGGAACATTCACACCTTCAATTTAGCTTTCTTAAAATATTTTTTCTTAAATATTTTTTCTCTATATATATTTTGACATTTTTCAATGAAAGGTCTGTTTAGTTAAATCCAGAAGGATCAATTAATCCTTGAATGTTGTCAGATTAGATTAGATTCAACTTTATTGTCATTACACATATACAAGTACAGTGTAACGAAATGTAGTAAAGTTCTATCTGTAGTCAGTTCTATCATCTAGATGTATGTTCAACAAAAATAATTCCCTAAAAATTGATGTTTGACAGATGATTGATTCAGATTGACTGTGTTTGTCTCACCAGTAATCGTAAGTGTCGTCCCAGTTGTCAAAATGAACCAGAAACTGATTATCCACGATATCAGCCACCGTGGCCACACACACCAGACACGGGTTCTTCCGGTCCACCGCTTCTAACTTCATTCCCACCTGAAAAGCGCTGGATGAGCCGCTGATCTGTTGAGCACAGACCGATGATGATGGTGATTTATCAAGATTACGTCAATCCTCAAAGCACATGAATCACATGGAAACACTTACACTGTTTTGGGTTTTGAACAGATTCTTTGGTGCCGCTTGAGCATTTAGACTCTCCAGATAGTTCTCCCACCTGAACTCATTCGGCTTATAACCTGACAACACACAATGAGAGAAGCATCACATCTTATGTAAAAAAAACTTGAAAGAAAGAGCTTTCTCAGTATATATCTATTAATAATCCATATACTGTATCATAATGACTAACAAACCTTTAGGTGGATGAAGTTTATGCCCCGTCGATTCACACCAGCCAGCAGGTTTGATGCCGGGAGAGTCAGAGTTTACCCACAAGTCATAGCACTCCGAGTAACCATCAACGTGAAGGCGCAAACGAAAACCAATCACCTTTAAAAACAACACATCAATCTTGTGACCTGAGGACTAACCTCCACATGTATTCTGAGACAGCTCTGAATATAGACTTTAATATTTAACAAGACTTTTCAGAATCAAACTATATGAACAACATTCTCTTTAGCCATTTTTGCTGCAATGCATTCAGGGATGCCTTCTCGCTGAAGGAAATGCTTTGGATCAATTGAAGTAGAGTTTTGTTAAAGTAAGTGTTGTGAAGTGGGTTTTTCTGACCTCAGCCACAGACAGCACACAGAACATGGACGGATGTAAAGGATCGATGCCCTCCAACCTCATTCCAACTTTAAATCCATTCCTGCTGCTGGGAAACGTCTGGAACTGCACAAACACAATCACAGGCACTCATCGTCTTTGCAGAGAAACACTTTGGCTTTTGAGTTGCTATGGCAACCGTCTCTTGTGTTTTGAGAGGAACAGATGTCCCCTCACATCCTTCAAGGAACACAATGGCCTGACGGGACACGAGCGATTCACATCATCACAAACAATGAGAGCTGCTACCGTCAGAATCTTAGCGTCTGTTTATTCACAGAACTGTTACTGACATCCCAGAATAACACCGACACTACTCACCCACGTCTAACACGGACACTGTGACTGAAAAACCATAGCAATCAACAGAAAGAGCTTTGACATTAAATTCGTCACATTTGTCTTCGCAACACACAGCGACTCAAAACAGCTCTACATACAATCACACAGGAACATCAGAACCACAGACATGCAACACCTGCAGACCACGCGTGTGTGTGTGCATGCGCGTGTGTCAGGGAGAGACAGATTAAACTATACTTTATTTCCATTCTTTTCATATTTTATTAATTCACTTTAAGTTTCCACTACATACATAGTACTTTATATTATTATGTAATGAGACAGAGAGAGTTGCATTTGATGTTGATTGTGCATATCTTCACTTCAGTCTGTGAGAATGCAGCATGCGTCATGTTTAATGCATGAGAAGTGTGTTCTTAATGTCTCTGTTACTTTAAGCCTCTTCTCTTAACAGATGAGAATGAAAACATGTGCTGCTTTTATTTCCACTGATCCAATAAACACAAACTTATTTATTTTAAGTCAGAATATTGATGTTTGTTGGATCCCAGTCCATCAGTCTCAAAAGAAAACCTCTCAAGACCAACACTCTTAACTCTCCAGTGATTTTATGTGTAATGTGTTTGTGTTCCAATTTGGTTCTATTCTGTCCAGTCTGATGAACACTTTGAAAGTGTTCACATTGATCTCAATCGCTGCATCTAACCCTCAGGTTCAGATGAACTGATCCTGGATCAGATGTTTTTACCTCATTGAAAAGCTGCAGAGGTGCAGCAACGGCTCTCTCATCCTCCAGATACTGATCCCAGGACCACGGCTTCTTCCTGCTGCTCACTGATGAACAACACAAACCACATACAGATATAAATACAGATTGATCTCTGTGGTCTGTTGAAGGATTGCGAGAACCCTTCTCGTCTTACCTTGTGAAGTGGACACTTTATTCTTCATCTTTGTGGTGTCTTCTTTTGGCCGGTCCTGAGGAGACAACAGAAATGATGGGGTCATGCTGAGCCTGTCTGTCAGACGTCTGAAGGTTTCTGTACTCACACGCAGACAGTATTCCTCCGATACGCTTCTGGAGTTTAAACTGTGTTTCTTCCTCCTGCGGTCGTCTGTCTGCATCATAAGAGACTCTGAAGAGCCGCAGAGATAAACACACATCATCATAAGAACGCACACTGAACCTCATCTCTGATTTCATCGCTAGTGTAAAACAATAAAATCACTTTTGTGTCAAAACACAGACAGGAGTGAAATCAACTCACCACCTGATATCCGCCGCAGCCCGTGGGCCGGCTCAGTCAGGGGTTCAGAGCAAACACGTCCCACCCAAAAACATTCTTCATCTCTCCTGGATCATTCCACATCTACAACCAAAAACACAATGAACACATCTACAGGACATGAGAGAGAGCACCAACATTACATAAATACACGTCCTATAAACATTAAATTATAAACATTATAAGCAAATTTAATTATTCCCTTCCATGCCAATGATTTATCAATTTAAATCAATGATTAAAAAAAGTATTTACCTGTTATTATTATTATATTGTTATTTTACTTCTACAATCTACATGTTTTTACACCTAGGAGCAGAATGGAAATAAGTTTTGTAACTTTATTGTGTTATCTGTGACAATCTTGTTTGTTTCTGCTTTCATTTCTTCTGTAAGCAACTTCAGGAGAAACAACAACGATAAATGTAACATACGAGAACTCTCCTGCGCTATGAAAGAGAAGCACATGTAAATATAAAACGTGTCATGTAAATGTGAAATGAGAATATGTAGGCTAGATACATTTCTGTAAAAGTTTGAGGGAAACTGGGGAAATGAATATGCAGGACATTATGACTCAAACAGAAAGAGAAAATGAGAGTGGATCACATGCTTGTTATGAGGAAGATTACTGTACTCAAACTGTAATAATGCAGTCAGTCGCTACATAGAGATCATATTCTATCCGGTAAACATCACACCTACAGTAATTCCTCTCATGCGAAATATGACACACTTAACCTATCACACACATCACACATTTACGCATTTGGCAGATGCTTTTATACAAAGCGACGTACATTGCATTGTACTACACATGTGTTTTTTTAAGTAACAAACAAAAGTTAACCCTATGAGGAGAACATGAATTTACCACAGTCTAAATATTCATATACACTATAAACAACCCATGAATTACAGTAAATGACCATAAATTCTAAAACAAGCTGTTAGTTTTCCTCCTGTATTGTGTAAAGATCTTTGATTTAGATATAATCTAACACAAATAAAGAACAGAGCTTCATAAAGCAGAAGCCAACGGCAGAACACCAGAAGTATTTATCAAAACACATCAACCTTTCTGTCAAAATAAAGAGAGAGAGAGAGCTGACCATCTTTTCTACTCAGACAGACGTCTGACCCAGCAAATCCAGCACAGAGCAACAGAGAGAGATGCATTATTGGTAATAATAATCCAGACACAGCTGTATCACTGACAGATGAAACACAATCACGTTCATTTCATCACATCATCTCCACTTCTCTCTTCAATAAGCAACAAATCAACAACAAGAGTTTAAAATTAAATGTGATCTCACAAAAACACAAATAACACAACGAGACTGAAATACTACAGCCTTGAAAATCTCTAAAACAAAGACCTGTGTCTTTCCAATAACACGTTTAGGGGGAAAAGTTTAAATCAATATAAACATCTGAATCTCTGAGGACTAAACAGAGAAGAGTATTCAGGACAATTCTGATAAACTGAGTTTTGCTTTTTAACGGAGGCATGAATTAAAATCACAATTTTAACCCGAGCTTTTGTTTGAGGGAATGGTATTCACACGAACATTATGTAAGTGTCAGAACTGAAAACGCCCTTGTTACTGAGATTACATCTTTTATTGACACCAGACCCAGCGAACGCCAGGTTCTGGAATATACCTATCTATGACGACATTGATAGGATGAACACCGCCTCCATAGAAAAATATCAATGACTACTTCTCTAGCTCCACCCACTGGTTCACGCGTGACAATTCTGGAGTAACACAGGTGGCACGGAACTAGATAGAGCGAGCAAGCAATAAACAAAAATGCCGTTAAAGATAGGTAAATATTGTACCATCCCTGGTTGTGGAAGAATACAATCGCTGCATAACCTTCCTTCATATTCCGATATTAGTAATGCGGGGTTCAAGTTTATTTTTAATGACGTTCCAGCTCATGTGGGAAAAACATGGAGCATTTGTTCGTTTCATTTCTCTTAGGATTCCTTCGTGAACAAGATGCAGGTCGAAACTGGATTTGTTGAATAACTATAATTAAAAAGCAGTGCTGTGCCTTCAACATTGGATCCGATAGGAATGGTGCAGCAATCTTATGCGAGTAAAAAAATGTCTTCTATGCATCACTATTGCTTTGTTAGAGATCTCTTTAATGTGCCCTGAGCAGTATTCACATGAGATTAGTATTACCTCTAGTCATCATAAATTACCTGGAGTCTCCCGTATGTTTATTTATCATGGAAACTCTCGTAACATTTGAGACCCGCGATCGCAGTGATCTTTTGTCCGGTTTGCGATCAATGGTCTCAAATGCTGACAGGTTCAGACATATATCATTAAACACAATACAAGTGTAGGCTATACAAACTATACGCAAAGCCTTGCCATCACATCCGGGAAATAAGTCAGTAAATTTGAATAAAATCATCCCGTGCAAATGTATCAGATGAAATACTGATGTGGGGAGGTCATTTATAAATCACAGGAGGTTTTCAGATAATACTAATGCCGTGCAAAAACTGTGAATGGTGCTAATGTGTAACCTAACATTACGTCTCAAACCAAATTTACAGAAGCCTCCAACTGCACAAACTGCTATCCAATCTAGGCAGTGGGCGTTTACTTATAAAGTCTTCAATTCGGCATGCCCATTAAAACCGAGCATTTGTGGAGCTGAACTCAAAACCCGTGTAGAAAATAGCCTTTAACTTCTTGATTAGAATGATCTTGCTTGTTCTATAAACACCATGCACTGTGCTGTGTTTTACCTTTTCTGTTTTTCCTAAAGCTGCTTTGGAACATTGCACATTGTGAAAAGCGCTATATAAATAAACTTGAATTGAATTGAATCAAGCACCATCACTAAAATATAAAAATCTCTTCTTTAAAAACCCGTCAATCATTTGGCACTGCACACATTCTGAGCAACCACAGGATTTTAAGAAAAGAACAGAAAACTGCTTCCATCAAATCCTTAACTTAAACCTGCCTCTCTGACTTCATTCCCTACACATCAGTGATCAATATATACACCATCATGACTTAAACATTTCATTCCATTCCATTTTCTACCGCTTATCCGAACAACCTCTGGTCACGGGGAGCCTGTGCCTATCTCAGGAGTCATCGGGCATCAAGGCAGGATACACCCTGGATGGAGTGCCAACCCATCGCAGGGCACACACACTTGACTTAAACATAATTATCAATTATTCACCTCAATATTGTAATTTCTATTATTATTTTCGATAAATAGATTTTACATTGAATCTTTGATTTTTTTCCTTTCTTCGAAGCAGCTCCATATTCTCTTAACATCCCAAACTAAATAAAGTAAAGTAAATAAATATAATTAGGGGAGTTATGTTGTTAGTAAATAATCTAAAATGAAGTATCAACAAGGCAACGTTTTAATTTAAAGTTTCACTACAGTTTCACTACTGTACTCACACTGCCAAAACACACAGAAAAAAAAGAAAATGGACAGCTGTAATTGAGGTTTACGGCAATTATGTTATTGTTTTACCCATAATTGTAATCCCGGGTGGTTTTTCAATTAATTGTGCAGCCCTAGTGAAACACACAACTACACAAAACTTATATGCTTTAATAAACTCCTTAAGGAGTTTATTGTATAAACACATGATGAAACCAGCTGTAGTAAAATCTCCACAACATATCAATCCTGTTTCTTTTTCATCTCAATCATCTCAATTCAGTTTCTCATTACAGTTTCATCACTGTTAAACAGTATTTTCTATACAAATATTGGCCTCAAGTATTTAAACCAAACACTATGTTTTATACACCTATTTTGATTTACTAAACAACTACAGTTTTGCTAACAAAACAAAAAAACATTGTTTACTCACAAAGAAACGTATATTTGTATTCTTTTTTATTGTTAGGATGAATAAAAGCGTGTAGAAATAAAATCAAATTACATTAGTTGAGTTTCTCAAATGTGATTTAAACACTCGTTTGAAGCACGAACTGTACAATTTTTTTATTTTATCCCATACCCCTAAACCTAAAGATCATAGAAAAATGTTTTCAGATTAAAAAAAAAATAATAAGATTATATGATTTTTTTTGCACACACACACACACACACAGGAACAGGAAGTGATGCATGTCACCATTCAGCAGGAAACAAATGAACAACTTCCTGACATTAAAATCCTAACAAACATCAGACACCAGTGTCATTCACTATGTGTGTGTGTGTGTGTGTGTGTGTGTGTGTGTGTAAACCCAATACTGACACACTTGAAACAGAAAAACATCACAGCAGCTTTCAGAAGACAACATGAACAATAAACATCCATTAAACCCTTTTGAGAGCTCATGATCCAGAACAGAACCAGACTTGAGTCTCACCTGCACATTCACAGGTGCCAGCAGAGCTGTGTAACATTAAAGGCCCAGTGTGTCACTTTAGGGATGTCTATTAATAGAAATGGAATATAATATACATAGCTATGTTTTCAGATATGTATAAAGAGCTTACACAGTGAATCATTATGATTTTATTACCTAAGAATGAGCTATTTCTATGATCATACACTACAGGTCCCCTTGCATGCAATTCACCATGTTCTGTCAGCCGTTGTAGTCGTTTGAACGGGAGGGGGAGTGAGTGATTGGTTGGTTGCAATTCACAACCTTGCCGCTAGATTTCACTGACTGGACCTTTAACATACTACAAGTCCTATTCTTCTCCTATCGGTGAAAATGCTTTATTTCACAGCTCATTGGAATGTTTGTTTCTGATTGGCCAGTTATGACATTTGCAGGTTGGTTATTCCCAGATAACAACCTCTCAAAACATATAACACATGCTAACTCAGATGCAGCAGATCATTTTGACTGGTTTTTTTGACAAATTAATTATAAATATGTATTTTAATCACATATGACATTATATTTACAAATGGTTAAACCAAATTGCCTGTTTGTGACATTTAAATGAAAGTAAACAGCTTTTCCTTGCAGAAGGTCTGCATTTGGTAAAAATTTGCTACTTTAATGTCCAGTTTTTTCTCAAGTGACAACTAGTCGTGTAATAAGCGGGATAATGTAGCAATAAAGCAGGCGACTGTTATCGCAAAATAATCCCTTTCACTGTGATACAAGAACCTCCGCTTCACGTCCTGATCACACTGTCGTGGATTATTTCTGCCATAACAACTGTCTGCCTGTACATTATCACTTACTCAACTAACATCACTGTGACAATATAAAACTATGAAACAACTGCTTCAGAATTCTTGTGCTAGTATTGTGCATGCACTTTACATTAAGAGACTACACAAACTATTTCTCTCTTTTTTTTAATCATCGGAACACTGTAAACAAGTTTCATTAAGATTAAATTTACAAGAATATTAACAAGGAAATAATTTACAGCTGTTACAAAACAGATTTAAGTGTCAAAATACAGATTATCCTATAAACATTTTCAAAGATTTCAAACACCTTAATATTGTATAAAAGTCCACAGACACACAAAGAAGCCGTTTGTTTCTATATTCTAACAGGGTGTCTGTCAGCAGAGAGAAACACTCAACATACACATGAGCATAAGCATAATATTCTATTATATTAAATGTCTATTCAGGTGTTTTTCATCTTACAATTTGTAAAAACGACATTATAAACATGTGTGTGACATTTTCAAAGTTGTCATTGAAAAAAGAGAAACATGATGTGATGCAGACTACGGTAAACATGGATTTATAGGGAGGATACACTTGGTTTGTAAGGAGCACAACACTATCTTCAATTCAGTTTCAGAAACCAAACACTAAAACCCTGCAAGTCTGTTTTTATTTTAGTGTTCTTTTATAGAATTACACGGTTCATTAAATTTTTTTTATTCTTTACTGATTTTAAAGACAAAGTTGTTTATTTTTGTACAATAAATACTGTACAATGTTAGATGTCCTGAATCTGAAATTCAACAGGTGCACAAAACACGATTATTTCTCCATGACACGTCAACAGATTCCCATTGACCTGAGAGGAACTGCTGACTAGTGTTTTGTATTTCATGAATTAATAACTGAAATGATATGAAAGACTAAAGACACGCACGACACACAACATCCAAGATGAGAGCAGGAAAATGGCGACTACACCACACAAACAAACAAATGTCATTACACACGTACACACACAGAGACATCAGACAGATATCAGACAGACAGACCGAGACACGGAGAATAATATGAGAATATCAGAGATATCACAAACACACACGCAGGAACAGTGAGACAGAGAAACATGAAGAGTTTTACAACGTAACATTCGCCTCGCGTCTCACACACACACACACACACACACACAAGACAGAGAGAGAGAGAGAAACATTGTAATATTCACACACACTGCTGAAGAGATACGAGACTTTCTCTCTCTCAAACACACACACTCGTGTAAGCGTCATTTTTACGCATTTAAACATGAAACACACACAACACCGAGAGAGAGATTAGCCGAACAGCCATCATTAAACACACACTAACACCTCACAAACACACACAGAAGTGAAGCTGTGAAGCGTTTTACGCGACACACATGACAGCTCGACACAAACGCTGATCTTTAAAACGTTTCTTAGATGAAACAAAACTACAGAAGCTCAAATAAATGAATATTTCTTACCCACACACAGCAGCGCCAGAGAGAAGCGCGAGACGCGGTGACAGCACTGATGACTGCGCATGCGCAACAGAGCCCTCTGCTGGAGAACCCGAACAGGTGTAACAAATGGACCAGAACACAACACACTCGAACCTACAACCTGCACAAAACTAGAAACTTTTGTGTTTTTTTCTTTGTTATCATGCAAACATATGTTTGTGCTTCCTTACTCTTGTATTATATCAAACCAACCATAAATAATTAATTAATAATAATTAACGATTATTGTGTTACAGCCAGAAACATACATTTTTGAAGGGAGATAAATATTAGCTGCAGTTTGTTTTTGCATGTGCAGGAGAAATATTGAACTGCACACATTATCAATTTATTAACAGTTACAGTTGTGTACTGTGGCTGTTTAACATCAGACGTCTTTTTAACAAGAGGTGCGGGTGAAAAAATAACAAAAGGAAGCTGCTTCCCCCCCCACACACACACACACACAAACACACACGCGCACTCACACACACTTCACAAATCAAGAAAAAGCAAGTCAAAGTTATGTGTTCTTTGTTCAGGTTTTTTAACATCATGTAGGTCAGTTTTCACTGTTGTGTAACCGTTCTGTAAATTGACAATAAACTTTAGGTTATATGTAGTAAACAGTGTATTGTGCACTTACAGATGTCTTATTTGTGATAGTAAAACACAAAGCGGGGAAATTATTCATTTTTATATTGTAATGAATTTAATGTCAAATTAGTACAAACACAGCAGATATGCAGAAGATTCACATGAAGAATCATAATGTAGACACACGAGAAGAATATTGATGTCATTTTATACTTTAACAACTAGAGAATATATATATATATATATTATGTAAAACTGTCAAAAAAGTTAATTTGCATTTACAGTAACAAAATATATACTAGAATTATGCTGTTGACCTGTTTACTTCGAGAGAGAGAGAGGGGGGGAGTGTGTGTCTTAATCTCTTTTCTGTGATTGGTTGGTTGCACTGATCCATCCCATCTCTTCTCCACCAATGAAAACACACGAGTGCTGCTGTTGAAGAGCGGCTGAGAGAGCGAGAGAGAGAGAGAGAGAGATTCCTTCAGTTAAACCCACTTTTATTTGTAACACTTTTAAAAATGTTTCATTGTTTTAAAGCATCTTAACAAAATAATAAAGAAATCACTGAAAACAGGAACTACTGATGATTGTATACTGTATATCGGGTAGCATAGGAACCAGACATGTCTAAAAATAATTTATTACAGAAGTGTAATAGACGTAGAGAATGTGTCTTGATAAGGAAAAGTGAAGTAGTGACGTCATTATTGGATCATTATAATGAAACAGATTTATGCAGAAATCTGGGCTGAGCTAATGTCAACAATCTCACGGTGTGAAAGACAACAGATCCGCAGTGGGAAGAAATCAAATCTCCGATGAGCTTCTATTCTTAAGAGATTTGATGTTTCTTCATCTTCATTCTCTATATTTGTGTTATGCTCTGTGTCTTTTTTAGAGAATCTATTTTCCCTTTGTTCTGGTCTACCCACATGAAATCCTTTATCTGATCTATATTATAATGTATTGTTTTCAATGAGTGCATGTCTAGAGTTCACCAGTAGATGTCAGTAAAGTCTACTGCTCTTCTCACGGTGTAATGCAGCTCATCACAGGTGTGTTCTGTAATGTGGACACTAATGTATGAGCTCTTTATTTATTTATCTGCATGAGAATATAGATCTATAAGAGAAACTTAATGGACTGCAAACAAGCATTTTCACATGTATGATGACCACTATAACATCCTCATCCAGAACATGAATAATTCACATGAATCTAATCTCTTCTTCTTCAGCAATCTTAAAACAAAACACATCAGACACACTCTGTGGTTTAGACCATCAAAAAGAAAAAGATTTCAAAACAGTCTATCTCGAGTTATTTATGTCATTGTGTGAGAGTTCAGATAACACCGGTTTGTAAATGGTAACATGCATCAAACATGTCTCAGGTCTAAACTAGTTGTGAAACAGTTCTTAGTTCACTTAAACAAGGTCCGAGATTGTGTTCATAAATACTTTAAATACTGCGTTTGTTTAACTCTCATAAACATTCCTTCACACGAACAACAAACACAGCATCCAGATACTCACCCCACAGACATCCAGCTTCACATTTCAGTTTCATTTCAGACTTTCTGCTTATACGAAAATGAGGAGAAACGCTTGAGAAAATCACAGACAACAAACAAACAGAAAGTCAAAGCCTGACTAGATTCATTTAGAAAATTCATCAAAAATGTGCCTCCTATTTAGCTCATCGTGACACACACGCATTTACACACAAACAAATACACACGAAAACACACACGCACGCACACACGGATGCACACAATGTTGTGTTGTTGCGGTCTATCTGAAGGGCTTCAGTTGGGACAGACAGACAGTAGGAAAAAGAACAGAGGATTTAGAAAGTAAATAAGACTCTCAGAGTGTTTGTGTGTGTGTGGGGGGTGTTTAAGTAAGAATTCTGGAACATTCCAAGACATTCTGATTCCTGTAAGAGATAACATCCTTCAGTTTTCCCTCTATCATCATGTCACTCCTCCTGTAATGTTTCAGTATGTGTGTGTGTGTGTGTGTGTGTGTGTGTGCGTGTGCGTTTGTGTATAGGTCGTTGTGTCTGTTTACTCAGATCTGCTCTGAGGCTTGCGTTGTGCCGGGGAAAGACTGAGGTCATAGGTCAGAGGTCATGAATCTACAGGAAGCAGCAGCGAGGAGATGATGACCTGCGTCAGCTCACTGTTTCCATCACTGCGTCCAAAACTGAGACTCCAGCACCGGGCCTTCATACTGTCTTCATAAGGTGCTTCAATGTTTTTATCATATTTCTTACAGAACACAATGACATCACATGATGTCAAATACCACGGAAAGTACTTTAAACTCGTCTGTCAGCATATGACACAAAATCTACATAATAGTCATCAAATTGTGTATTCCGTTTTCTACATTTTATTTTTTATTGTGCAGCTGAATGTCTTTTTGCTGCTATCTTCATGATATTTAGTTTCCTTGTATTTTACTCATTGTATAGAAATGCTTTAGAGAATCAGAATCAGTTCAGCATCACACAATGAATTGAGATGTCAGGTGAGTTCTGGAAATATGAGAGTCGATTATAAAAACAGAAGTGTTAATACGTCACTTCATCATTGGGTCCTGTCAATGAGATGAAGTTGTGTATCAGTGTTCGATCCAGACTGAAGATGATTTATAAACTATATATGTGTGTGTGCGTGTGTGTGTTTGGGGGCGGGTGGAAGCTGATAATACCCAGACCACCCCCTTCAGACACAGGAAGTAGCCGACATCAGATTTCCTGACAGAAATCCATCTGCATGTGTTAAATAAAAGAGTTTTTTTTACTATCATGAAAGAAATTGCTTCTGTTTTCACCTGACAGATGACATCACAGATTTATATCTTTCTGGTTTTGTCTGAAACTAATATGGTGATGTTCATTGAAATCACATAAGCCTACACTAACATATTCACCTAAACCATGGACTGAGTTTTAATTTCCAACAAGGAAAAGTTTGTCAGTTCATTGAAGTGTTATGATCTATGAGGTCAAAGTTCAACTATCAGTAACATTCTTCATATAGTGAATAAACAGCAAGAGATCGATGATTAATACAACGTCTGAGAAAAAATCAATGTGTGGTAAAACGATTTTAAACATAAATCCATCAGAACTGAAGAGGAACAGAACATAATCAGATGTGATTGATAAATCATTTGGTCATTAGATCAGACTTTCTGTGTTTTATGGTCTGATCTGGACAGATTCTTGAATAGTCAAACATCTCCAGACATTTACTTCATATAAAACATTTATTGGATTTTGCATTACGTTAGTTGTTGTGTATTTTATGTCAGTGATTATGTGGATGTCCAAATAACAACTCAGTTACACAAATTTGCTAAATTATAATGTTGATTTCCTTTATTTTTTTCTGTGGACAGATGACGGTGATACGAGATCATTTATGCATGAATCTCGCGCTCTGATTGGATGAGTGTTCCCTGCCCCGGGGTGTCACTAGATGATTTACAAACGCACGCAAGCACGAACGCAAACACCCCCCCCCCACACACACACACACACACACACACACACGCACACACACACACACACACACGCACACCCCCCCCCCCCCCACACACACACACCCCCCCACACACACACCCACACACACACACACACACACAGATAGACAGACAGACTCAGTTTCACGCGTGAATTCAGATCTGTGTTCATGATGGACGGGACGGATCTTGGCGGTGTGATTTTAACAGCGTTTCATTCATTCAACATCCACACTGATGATCAGCAGATATACACATCGGACAACAGGTCAGACACACACACACACACACACACACGCACACATGCACGCACGGACACACACATGCGCGCACACACGTGTGTTGACATCGCTGTGAAACTGCATCAGTATTTTGCTCCTGAAGTGAAGTTCTCCTGTGTGTGTCTGTTTAATAAACTTGCACAATTTCTGATATGACCTGTTGAGTTATTGTTTGTTCACACACACAAATCTGTCTGAATTAATGACAGAAAATCAACGAGCCTCTTTAAAAACACCATCAGATCTGTATTTATCTGACTGTGAGTGTGTGTGTGTTTGATCATATAAAACAGTAATTCTTTTATAAAGCAGAATGACAGCACATATAACATGCATATCTTCTGCTGTATTTGAATGTGTTTGTATGTGAATGATGTTTGATGTTGGACATTTTCATATTTAAATATTTGCTGAGGAAACACATCCGTATGACAGACTTCTATCCACTCTGAATGAATAAACGTGTTGATGGTGTGTGTTTGTTTCTCTTAGCGTGTGCAGAAATTGTTTCATCTGTGTGGTCATGTCAGACAGTTACATCATGTATGGATCATTTATCATTATTTATGCACGGCTGTAAAACAACAGGTGTAGTTTCACATTTGATCATTTAAATGTGCTTTTTAACATTTGTGTGTTTATTTCTGTAGTGAGTCTGTTGTGTTTCATTGAAGTCTGTTGTGTTGGTGTTTGTGAGTCTCAACATCTGATGATGATGTCAGTGTCAGTCAGAGACAGCACACGCTTGTGTCCGTCTATCTCAGGCCTGTGAGCAGATCTCTTGTGTGAGCAGATCTCTTGTGAGACGCAGCTGTACACTCATGTTCTCTAAACATGTCACATATCAGACGGCACACTAAAAACACATCAAGACTGTTTTCATCTCTGCTCTGTGTTAGTAGTTGAATTGTCATGTGAAACTAGTCAAATAAACTGTAGTGTGTCTTCTTTATGTGTATTTGTGAGGGCTCAATTGTCCTCAGTAACACAGTGAACTTTCATTACAACCCACTGGTGAGGATATTTTACTGCTCCTCATTAAATAAATGACTCATAAATCTGTCACGTCATGTTTTTCTGTAAAACATGTTTGTGTGATGGTTAGGGGATGATTGTGTGATTGTGTGTGTTTTCTGGACAGCAGTCAGCTCCTGTCATACGAATAAATTGTGTTCTGGATGAATCCTCGCACTGTGTATCTGTGACATCATTCATGTACACAAACTTCCCTCTCACAAACACAATCACATACAGTAAGTGAGGAAGCAGTTTGTTCTGTCATCCACAGTAATGCTCAATTGTATGTTGATTTTTCATTGTTCACCCGAGAAACACAAATCATTTCAGGTTTCAGAGAACTGATGTTGTGTCAGTGAGAAGTGAGTGAAATCAAACCGCTTAAAATCACTCAATGTAATATTCAGTGTGTAGTGGGCACTCCGTGTTTACTGCCCACTCGGTGTTTAGTGCCCACTCCATGTTTAGTGCCCACTCAGTGTTTAGTGCCCACTCAGTGTTTAGTGCCCACTCAGTGTTTAGTGCCCACTCCGTGTTTACTGCCCACTCGGTGTTTAGTGCCCACTCCATGTTTAGTGCCCACTCAGTGTTTAGTGCCCACTCAGTGTTTAGTGGCCACTCAGTGTTTAGTGCCCACTCCGTGTTTACTGCCCACTCGGTGTTTAGTGCCCACTCCATGTTTAGTGCCCACTCAGTGTTTAGTGCCCACTCAGTGTTTAGTGCCCACTCAGTGTTTAGTGCCCACTCCATGTTTAGTGCCCACTCAGTGTTTAGTGCCCACTCAGTGTTTAGTGCCCACTCGGTGTTTAGTGCCAACTCCATGTTTAGTGCCCACTCCATGTTTAGTGCCCACTCAGTGTTTAGTGCCCACTCAGTGTTTAGTGCCCACTACATGTTTAGTGCCCACTCCATGTTTAGTGCCCACTCCGTGTTTAGTGAACACTACATGTTTAGTGCCCACTCTTTGTTAAGTGCTTACTCCATGTTTAGTGCCCACTCCGTGATTAGTGAACACTCCGTGTTTACTGCCCACTCGGTGTTTAGTGCCCACTCGGTGTTTAGTGCCAACTCCATGTTTAGTGCCCACTCAGTGTTTAGTGCCCACTCCGTGTTTACTGCCCACTCGGTGTTTAGTGCCCACTCGGTGTTTAGTGCCAACTCCATGTTTAGTGCCCACTCAGTGTTTAGTGCCCACTCAGTGTTTAGTGCCCACTCCGTGTTTAGTGCCCACTCAGTGTTTAGTGCCCACTCAGTGTTTAGTGCCCACTCAGTGTTTAGTGCCCACTCAGTGTTTAGTGCCCACTCAGTGTTTAGTGAACACTACATGTTTAGTGCCCACTCCATGTTTAGTGCCCACTCCGTGTTTAGTGAACACTACATGTTTAGTGCCCACTCTTTGTTAAGTGCTTACTCCATGTTTAGTGCCCACTCCGTGATTAGTGAACACTCCGTGTTTACTGCCCACTCGGTGTTTAGTGCCCACTCGGTGTTTAGTGCCAACTCCATGTTTAGTGCCCACTCAGTGTTTAGTGCCCACTCCGTGTTTACTGCCCACTCGGTGTTTAGTGCCCACTCGGTGTTTAGTGCCCACTCGGTGTTTAGTGAACACTACATGTTTAGTGCCCACTCCATGTTTAGTGCCCACTCCGTGTTTAGTGAACACTACATGTTTAGTGCCCACTCTTTGTTAAGTGCTTACTCCATGTTTAGTGCCCACTCCGTGATTAGTGAACACTCCGTGTTTACTGCCCACTCGGTGTTTAGTGCCCACTCGGTGTTTAGTGCCAACTCCATGTTTAGTGCCCACTCAGTGTTTAGTGCCCACTCCGTGTTTACTGCCCACTCAGTGTTTAGTGCCCACTCGGTGTTTAGTGCCCACTCAATGTTTAGTGCCCACTCCGTGTTTAGTGCCCACTCAGTGTTTAGTGCCCACTCAGTGTTTAGTGCCCACTCAGTGTTTAGTGCCCACTCAGTGTTTAGTGCCCACTCAGTGTTTAGTGCCCACTCCTTGTTTAGGGAACACTACATGTTTAGTGCCCACTCCGTGTTTCGTGCCCACTCAGTGTTTAGTGCCCACTCCATTTTTAGTGCCCACTCCGTGTTTAGTGCCCACTCAGTGTTTAGTGCCCACTCGGTGTTTAGTGCCCACTCAATGTTTAGTGCCCACTCGGTGTTTAGTGCCCACTCCGTGTTTAGTGCCCACTCAGTGTTTAGTGAACACTACATGTTTAGTGCCCACTCCATGTTTAGTGCCCACTCCGTGTTTAGTGAACACTACATGTTTAGTGCCCACTCTTTGTTAAGTGCTTACTCCATGTTTAGTGCCCACTCCGTGATTAGTGAACACTCCGTGTTTACTGCCCACTCGGTGTTTAGTGCCCACTCGGTGTTTAGTGCCAACTCCATGTTTAGTGCCCACTCAGTGTTTAGTGCCCACTCCGTGTTTACTGCCCACTCGGTGTTTAGTGCCCACTCGGTGTTTAGTGCCAACTCCATGTTTAGTGCCCACTCAGTGTTTAGTGCCCACTCGGTGTTTAGTGCCCACTCGGTGTTTAGTGCCAACTCCATGTTTAGTGCCCACTCCATGTTTAGTGCCCACTCAGTGTTTAGTGCCCACTCAGTGTTTAGTGCCCACTCAGTGTTTAGTGCCCACTCGGTGTTTAGTGCCCACTCAGTGTTTAGTGCCCACTCGGTGTTTAGTGCCCACTCAATGTTTAGTGCCCACTCCGTGTTTAGTGCCCACTCAGTGTTTAGTGCCCACTCAGTGTTTAGTGCCCACTCAGTGTTTAGTGCCCACTCAGTGTTTAGTGCCCACTCAGTGTTTAGTGCCCACTCCTTGTTTAGTGAACACTACATGTTTAGTGCCCACTCCGTGTTTCGTGCCCACTCAGTGTTTAGTGCCCACTCCATTTTTAGTGCCCACTCCGTGTTTAGTGCCCACTCAGTGTTTAGTGCCCACTCGGTGTTTAGTGCCCACTCAATGTTTAGTGCCCACTCGGTGTTTAGTGCCCACTCCGTGTTTAGTGCCCACTCGGTGTTTAGTGCCCACTCCGTGATTAGTGAACACTACATGTTTAGTGCCCACTCCATGTTAAGTGCCCACTCAGTGTTTAGTGCCCACTCCATGTTTAGTGCCCACTCCGTGTTTAGTGCCCACTCGGTGTTTAGTGCCCACTCCGTGATTAGTGAACACTACATGTTTAGTGCCCACTCCATGTTTAGTGCCCACTCGGTGTTTAGTGCCCACTCGGTGTTTAGTGCCCACTCCATGTTTAGTGCCCACTCGGTGTTTAGTGCCCACTCCGTGATTAGTGAACACTACATGTTTAGTGCCCACTCCATGTTTAGTGCCCACTCGGTGTTTAGTGCCCACTCCATGTTTAGTGCCCACTCAGTGTTTAGTGCCCACTCCTTGTTTAGTGAACACTACATGTTTAGTGCCCACTCCATGTTTAGTGCCCACTCCATGTTTAGTGCCCACTCCGTGTTTCGTGCCCACTCTGTGATAAGTGCCCACTCCATGTTTAGTGCCCACTCCGTGTTTCGTGCCCACTCTGTGATGAGTGCTCACTCCATGTTTAGTGCTTACTCCATGTTTAGTGCCCACTCCGTGATTAGTGATCACTACATGTTTAGTGCCCACTCCGTGTTTCGTGCCCACTCTGTGATTAGTGAACACTACATGTTTAGTGCCCACTCCGTGATTAGTGAACACTACATGTTTAGTGCCCACTCTGTGTTTAGTGCCCACTCCGTGATTAGTGAACACTACATGTTTAGTGCCCACTCCATGTTTAGTGCCCACTCCATGTTTAGTGCCCACTCCGTGTTTCGTGCCCACTCTGTGATGAGTGCTCACTCCATGTTTAGTGCTTACTCCATGTTTAGTGCTTACTCCATGTTTAGTGCTTACTCCATGTTTAGTGCCGACTCCGTGATTAGTGATCACTACATGTTTAGTGCCCACTCCGTGTTTCGTGCCCACTCTGTGATTAGTGAACACTGCATGTTTAGTGCTTACTCCATGTTTAGTGCCCACTCGGTGTTTAGTGCCCACTCCATGTTTAGTGCCCACTCCGTGTTTCGTGCCCACTCTGTGATGAGTGCTCACTCCATGTTTAGTGCTTACTCCATGTTTAGTGCTTACTCCATGTTTAGTGCTTACTCCATGTTTAGTGCCGACTCCGTGATTAGTGATCACTACATGTTTAGTGCCCACTCCGTGTTTCGTGCCCACTCTGTGATTAGTGAACACTACATGTTTAGTGCCCACTCCGTGATTAGTGAACACTACATGTTTAGTGCCCACTCTGTGTTTAGTGCCCACTCCGTGATTAGTGAACACTACATGTTTAGTGCCCACTCCATGTTTAGTGCCCACTCCATGTTTAGTGCCCACTCCGTGTTTCGTGCCCACTCTGTGATGAGTGCTCACTCCATGTTTAGTGCTTACTCCATGTTTAGTGCTTACTCCATGTTTAGTGCTTACTCCATGTTTAGTGCCGACTCCGTGATTAGTGATCACTACATGTTTAGTGCCCACTCCGTGTTTCGTGCCCACTCTGTGATTAGTGAACACTGCATGTTTAGTGCTTACTCCATGTTTAGTGCCCACTCCGTGATTAGTGAACACTACATGTTTAGTGCCCACTCTGTGTTTAGTGCCCACTCTGTGATTAGTGAACACTACATGTTTAGTGCCCACTCTGTGTTTAGGGCCCACTCCGTGATTAGTGAACACTACATGTTTAGTGCCCACTCTGTGTTTAGTGCCCACTCTGTGATTAGTGAACACTACATGTTTAGTGCCCACTCTGTGTTTAGTGCCCACTCTGTGATTAGTGAACACTACATGTTTAGTGCCCACTCTGTGTTTCGTGCCCACTCTGTGATTAGTGAACACTGCATGTTTAGTGCCCACTCCGTGATTAGTGAACACTACATGTTTAGTGCCCACTCTGTGTTTAGTGCCCACTCCGTTTTTAGAGAGTCTCAGGTGACCTGTGAGAATGTCGTCAAGCAGGCTGAGCAACTTTCCACCTGAGCGGATAAACACAGCAGAATTCCTGTCAGAAACGTCTGGACGTCATGAGAGTAAAGACTGAACGTACCATCATGCACAGGTACACACACACACACACACACTGTACTTTTGTGTTTAAAACAAGTGATCAGATTAGAGAATCAGAGTGTTTTTGTGCAATAAAAAGAGTTGTAAATGACCCCAGAGGTGATAATGGAGAGTATTGTTTGTTTTTGTGCTTTTATTGTTGTACAATATCAAAAGCTCATGTGTGTTAGAAGAAGAGTAACATATAAACACAAAAATCTGATGTGGTTCTGCTCTGAGTTGGTTTTATCTGATCTGATGTTTGACTTTCATTTGAACATTTAAAGATGAATGACACAGCTTAACATATTTATTGTGCAGGTACATTACAGCAGTACTGCATTTAAGAGTCAAACCAAAACTTAAACCTGTTTGTTGTAAGTAAACAAAGTGAAATTGAAGTTCTTTGTGCGTGTGTGTGTCTTTATGATCTCATCACAGTTTACAGATATCTTCACAAGCTGAGGAATGTGATGATAAGTGAATAAAGTGTTGTGCGCTTGACAGGGAAACATGGAGTTGTTTTGCGTGTGTGTGCTGATTTGAATAGTAAATGTGAAGCGTTGTTATCAGCATGAGGAGGAAGATGAAAAACAGTTTTGAACAGATGAGCAGTGGTCTGATGCTTCTCTTGTGTTTTATTCACACATGTGTTTGTATCTTCACTGTGTGTGTGACGTCCGTGTTCTTGTGAGTTTTTGCTCTGGATTTAAGGGCTGATATTGATAAAAGACATGATTTCTTCAGTAAATCTGAATTGAATCGGTTGTCAGCCGCTGGTTTTAAACTCTTCTCATCATAAACATGTTGTTCTTGTCTGAGAGCGTCTTCTCGGTCCGGATAATTGGAGGTTAATGTTGTTTTCTTATTGATTTTTGTTGTGGGTGATATAGAACATTATATCTGATGTTGAACAAACTTTCACATCACTTTAACAGAAACAGGTTCTTTTGATGGACGTAACGTCTGGATATAACCTCATTACTGTAAATCCTACATCAATACTTTACTGCCGCTTTTCAATGAAACTAGTTTCATACTAACTCCACATGCTCCTCAGATATGGCACGAGTATTTTTCGGACGTGTTCTAATATCATATATTCTATAGCTAATCTTTTTTTTCTTATCTCTGTCCTGTTTGTCCTAAACTGTATTTCCTGTAAAGCTGTTTTCAACAATGCAAGATTGTTCATGTTTTATAGAAACTGAATGAATTGAGAATGTGATGAAAGAGTTGATGTGTCTAGTTGTGGTTCCCTCTCATCATCATCATCATCGTCATCATGTGTCATGCGTGTGTTTGATCATGTGAGGATCTTTATCTGACACTGTCAGTCATGATTCTTCCATTAGCTCATGAAGGGCTCTATAAGTGACGGATGTGAAGCTCTCAGCGGCTGATATGAGACGCTGTATTGATCTGTTGTTCAGCGCGTTCTGTTTCTAATGCTTCTGCTTTTAACCCTCAGCGCCGCTGCGATGTGCTGACAGCGCTTTTCTGCTGTAAAACCTGCGGGAGGGGATGGGGAGGGGGTAAAACCGGCCCTGTTGATTTAATCTAGCTCCTCGTGAAGTGCTCCGGCTGCTGTGTCGAGGGTTCGAGGATTATCACATGACTCCTGATTCACTGCGTCATATGTCACCTGCAGGAAATGATCAACATTTCATTTCTCTGAGTGAGCGAGTTGACTGTAGTCAGGATCTGAAAGGGACGGTGATGTTGTCTCTGGATTGTGAATGAGAGAAATCCAACATTCAAACCCAGGGTTTCATGAGGTCATGCCAGGATCTGATGTTTGGCACAGTCCATCTGATGCAATCATGCCAACGTTAATCAACATCAAAGATGAAGAAAGCTTTTGTATGTTAGAAAACATTCAGAAGTTTGTTCATGGAGGTTTGAGTTGAAGGTCACGTGACTGCTCTTCAGCTGTGGCTTTATGTTGTTTGAGGAATGAGCTTGTGTTTGGAGTTCAGACGTCTTCTCAGGAGCTTCCACACGGACACACATCCATCATCGTCATTATCATCATCATCACTGCACCACAGATTTATTATAATCACTGATCAGAGAACTGTATCAACTCAATGCTGGATATCTGCAAAAATCTGCTCTGAATCTGCATCCTTGTCTGGTTTTCTTCATGTCAGCTGCATTCTCAGGCCGTGTCGTAATGAGACTCACATTTCTGAGTGAAACAAGATATTCAGAGAGAGGGAGAGAGAGAGAGGGAATGTGGGGCGGGACTTGAGTTTACTCCCGGAGAAATGACTGGATGGGGAAATGATGTGTCTGTTTGATTGGTGGATGACATCAGAAGAAAAGTCCTTTCAGAAATGAATCATTACATTCTCAATCCTCTGAAACAGTGTAGAGCAACAAAAACTTCGCATCAGAAGCATCTGTTCAAGAACAGAAAGACCTTTCATTCATTCAACATCTTAATATCTCCTTTCAATTGAAAGAAAATGTTGAAAAGATGTTTAACAGAGCGACAGGACAGAAGAGCAGATAGTGTTGTGAAGACTTGTGTGTTGAGATTGTGTTTTACTGCTCTGTGTGTGAGAGTGTGAGGATCAGATGACAGTGGAGAAGACAATAGATGTTTTAATGACACGAGGAGAGGGAGGAGGAGGTGAGGGGGGCGGTCAGGACGGATGGACGGTGGGTGGAGACATGAGAGATCTCACACGAGTCTCGCTGAAGGAAATCCTCACTCGTCTCGTCTGTCTGCTGGAGTCTCTATCCGTGTGTGTGTGATGTCTGTCCGTGTGTTCTGGAGTTCACTGCACTGCTGACAGGTAACACGCATGTGTGTGTGTCGCTTCTGAGAGAGAACCTGATTGAGAACCTCTACATTTTTGTGTAGTTTGCGTGTGGGTTTGTAGTGTAGAGTCATCATTGGTGTGATTTCATTTGAATCTATATTGTGTCATTCTGGAATAGAAGAGAGAGTTCAGACTGGTGGATGAGCTTTGTTTCTCAGGAGGTTTCTTGACAATGATATGATCAGACGGTGTGATATCAGACACATGTCACACTTCATGTTCACATGTGAATTTGTCAGGTTATGTGAGGTCAGAAATCTGCCTTTAACTGATCCTACTGTTACTGTCGTACAGACATAGTGTCACAAGTAATGCTGGGATACATACCATAATACTTAACTATTGATTTATGTACTGTAATATACTGCGGTGATTAAAGGAGACACCAAGAGGAGCACAGTGATCCAAAAACCCTCTTTCATAAAACTAAGTGCCATCAAATCCTTTCATATAAAATTTGTATCATAACAAATGAGTGTAAAGATCAGTTTATACACACACACACACAGAGTAAAAGTGTTCTGTAGGTGTGCTGTAATGTGCTCATTTGTGATAATGTTAAACAGGTGAAGATGTGAGTTAGTGTGAAGTTATGAGAATGAACTTGATATAAAAACAATAGTGAGTGTGTGGACCGATGTCACTGTGACAGAAACACACACACACAGAAAGACACTCTACGGCGTTTCACCTTCAGTCTGAATGAATGATTGTGAGTGAGCGAGCGAGTGAATGGTGTGAAGGATCATGTGTGATGTCAGGGTGATGTTTGTGGGTTCTTCAGAGGGTCAAGTGTTTCCAGTGATGTTGTGATGTGTGTCAGTTGAATGAAGTTGTGTCAAACGTGATTCAGATGCTCTGCTGAGATCAATAACTCTCTCTCTCTCACTCTTGACATCATCAGCTCCTTTCACCTGATCAATATTTCAATAGAACATGTGAGGAGCACTCAGAGAGAAATGAGACCATTCACCACAATCAAAAGTCTCATATTCACTTTAAACGGTCTTCTAAATGTCACACATGTGAAGACACCTGAAACAACTTTTATTTGACGTGCTAAGTTATAGTAAAATATTTAAAGATCGCCAATCTCATATCAATCTTGAGTGTCTATACAGTAGTATTGCGTCTGTTTATCTTTAAAGAGTATTTAGTTTGATCACTTTTATAAAGACAGATGCAGCTGTAGGATTATTTCTGGATAAACAGTAGCAGCTGAAGGTGGGACTAGTGGAGAGAGTGAGACGGAAACACAGAAACACAGCAAAACACAGACGTGAGACTCAGTTTGACTTACTTGACTTGTAGTTCATGTCCACAATGGTGTCAAGCATTGTAGTAAATGTCATTAGTAACTGTACTTTGTAGTTGTACAGAGTGTTAAAGATATTATCAACTTTACTCTCTACTTGACTACATTTTTGAATAAGTGTTTGTACTCTTTACTCCTCTACATCTGTAATGACTGATGCAATGACACGTTATATTCTGCATAGCACATAACTTTTTCTGCAGAAGTTTTTCTTTCTGTAACAGAAGAATTTATATTTTGCATTCACAGGGCATTGTCTTGTGCATTTTGCCCTTTCTGAAACTTGTCAACATGGGTTCTTTATGCAAATGTAAGTGCATTATCAGGTAGATGACATCACTGGTGTTTTATGTGGGAAGAAGACATGACTGCAGCTGGCGATGAGGCCAAAACCAGCAGGTCCAGTGTGAGAAGGCTTTGAATTTTGTCATTTTACTTAATATTATTTGATCTGTTTTACTGAAGAGAGCTGTTTGAAGGATTTTGGTTTCCTTATGAGCACTTGATCTAAACTGAGACTTGTGTGTTTGTAGTAGATGTGGGCTTCGGTGTCCACATTGATCTGTTGCAGTTTTGAGTTGTTCAGTTTGATGCGATTGCTCTCCTCACGAATCAACTTTCTCTATTTTTCCACTGAGATGTCTCTTACAGTAAGTATTGAGGACTAGTTTTGCTATGAGCCACATTCAGTATGAGTCAAATTATCAAGTACTGTTCAAATCAGACACTCAAAGACTGGAGTCGTTTTGGAATTGGTGACTTGTAACTTGTAATGGGGTCATTTTCACTGCAAGGTCTCTGTACTTTTACTCAAGTGTGGTTTTCAGGTACTCTTTACACCTCTGCACGTCCAGCATCTTTTAGCACTGGGACCGCGCCATCTATCACTTTCAATCCATCTTCACGTCGATCTAACTTCCATCACGGAAATGGCGTAAACAAACAGACACAGCTCAACTTCACTATCACATGAGTAACAGCCCATCTTGACGCAGCGCAGATATCCTTGATGGTGTGTCGTCGTCAGTTGACTCGTTGTGGGCTCTTTTGCATTCGCCTTGTTGTGCTTTTTACTAATAAAAGAAATAGGTTCCCTTTGACGGCACAAGGATCCAGAATTAAAAATACATTCCGAAACAAGTTGGAGTGCTGTGGGTGTGTATCAAGTACAGAAATACCACGTCATACGTCCACTCGATTTTATTAAGTTGTCCATGTTAAGCATGAGAAGCCAGCACGTTTAACATGGTAAAGAAGTCAGAATGGATGAAGAGCCTGATAGGTCGCTTTAAAACATCATCTTGTCAGTAAACATGCTGTGGAGATTTTGTTCAGGATTTGTGCTTCTGGTAAATAAATCACAGATCATTATTCAGTTCAGTTTGTGATGCTGCTGATGTTTAAGAGATCGTGATGTCAATGTTCTGACCTGTTCTTCTGGATGGTTGCTAGGTAGCTGTTTGCTGGCCGGTGTCCCTATACTGCTGATATGATCTGAACATCATTCATGTCTCTTGAGTTACACACTTAACCCATAAATGAAAACTTTATCATCATTTATTCTCTCTCAAGTGTTTGTAAATCTGTATGTCTTTCTTCAGTGAAACACAACAGAAGATATTTTGAGAAATGTTCATACAGAGGATGTCAATGGACTTCAGTGTTGTTTGACGATCAACATTCTTCAAATATCTTCTTTTGTGTTCTGAAGACATGACATGAAGATGAATAAATGATTCTAAAAGCATGTGTTGAATGAATGAATTTCAGATGTGTGTGTTTGATGTTTGACAGGGTAGCTCAGTATCAGAGGATAGCCAGCATGAGTTTGGCGGGGGCGGCGACCGCCTCGGAGCGCCCCATGTCCCGGGATGTGATGGAGGATTACTGGAGTGAGATGAAGAACATCAAGGAGGACGCTCCGGGACAACACGAGGAGATGATGGAGAGAGGGAGCATGGATGGTGTGTATCAGATCTTCTTTCTCATTCAGTTTCTGTCATGAATACAGTAAGAGTGATGTGAACAGAATGTGGGTTTGATTTTTGAAGAGGCGGAGCTTGAGGAGGAGTGGCTTCAGGAGGCGGGGCTCTCCACGCTGGTGTCCGGGACACAGAGCGACGGCCCCACGGATGCTCTGCTCTCCACGCTCACACACTCACAGGCCGCTATGGTGAAGAAACATCTGGATAACTACACACAGACACTACGCAAGAGAAACAGACAACCCATGAGACACGTGCGAGACGTGTTCTCCACACCTGACACATCGGTGAGCACACAGGAGAAAGTGGGCGGTTTTATGCTAATGAGCTTATGATGAATAAAAGTTGTTGTGTGTCCAACAGTACATTTCAGAAGAGCCTTGTATTTCACATCTCTATCTAAATAATAATCAGTGTAGACGTGAGTTTGAACGTCTGTGTGTTTGTCATGAATCAGTGGGATGTGATTGCACGCCTCTGAATATAGAAAGAGAGACAGCTTTGTGTCTGCAGCTGCTGTGACCGTTTGCTAAGTGTGTCTTTAAATATCTGATGCTCGGGTATCTCATGAAGAACAACAGATGTGTTTAAACATGTTCAGAAGACCATTCCTGCTCAGATAATATCAGACTCAAACTCATACAAAATACACTGACAGATGAGAGCTGGTTAGCAGCAGATTCATTACAGATCTGAGATTATATATACAGTTGAAAGAAAAAGTATGTGAACCTTTGGGTTTAATAACTGGTTGACCCTCCTTTGGCAGCAATAACCTCAACCAAACGTTTCCTATAGTTGCAGATCAGACCTGCACAACGGTCAGGAGAAATTTTGGACCATTCCTCTTTACAAAAGTGTTTCAGTTCAGCAATATTCTTGGGATGTCTGGTGTGAATCGCTCTCTTGAGGTCATGCCACAGCATCTCAATCGGGTTGAGGTCAGGACTCTGACTGGGCCACTCCAGAAGGCGTATTTTCTTCTGTTGAAGCCATTCTGTTGTTGATTTACTTCTATGCTTTGGGTCGTTGTCCTGTTGCATCGTCCATCCTCTGTTAAGCTTCAGTTGGCGGACAGATGGTCTTAAGTTTTCCTGCACAATGTCTTGATAAACTTTGGAATTCATTTTTCCATCGATGACAGTAATCCGTCCAGGGCCTGAGGCAGCAAAGCAGGCCCAAACCATGATGCCCCCTCCACCATATTTCACAGTTGGGATGAGGTTTTGATGTTGGTGTGCTGTGCCTTTTGTTCTCCACACATAGCGTTGTGTGTTCTTTCCAAACAACTCAACTTTGGTTTCATCTGTCCACAGAATGTTTTTTCAGTAGTGCTGTTGAACATCCAGGTGCTCTTTTGCAAACTTCAAACGTGCTGCAATGTTTTTTTTGGACAGCAGTGGCTTCCTCCGTGGTGTCCTCCCATGAAGTCCATTCTTGTTTAATGTTTTCCTTATTGTAGATTTGTCAACAAAAATGTTAGCATTGAGCATTCTGCGCTGTGCTCTTGCAGTCATCTTCACAGGACGACCACGCCTAGGGAGTGTAGCAACAGTGCTGAACTTTCTCCATTTGTAGACAATCTGTCTTACCGTGGACACATGGACATCAAGGCTTTTAGATATACTTTTGTAGCCCTTTCCAGCTTTATGTAAGTCAACAATTCTTGATGGTAGGTCTTCTGAGAGCTCTTTTGTGCGAGCCATGGTTCACATCAGACAACGCTTCTTCAGAACAGCAAACTCAAAACTGGTGTGCGTTTTTTATTGGAAAGGCCAGCTTTAATCAACACATCCAATCTCATCACATTGATTGGACCCCAGGTTGGCTGACTCCTGGCTCCAATGAGCTCTTGGAGAAGTCATTAGTCTAGGGTTTCACATACTTTTTCCACCCTGCACTATGAATGTTTACATGTTGTGTTCAATAAAAACATGAAAACGTATAATGTTTGTGCGGTATTAGTTTAAGCAGACTGTGTTTCTCTATTGTTGTGACTTAGATGAAGATCAGAACACATTTTATGAAGAAATCCAAGTAAGCCCAAAGGGTTCACATACTTTTTCTTTCAACTGTATTTATAACAGACAGAGAGAGACAGACAGACAGAGAGATGTGTTTGGACAAAGAATCAGAGTTGTGTGCACAACATAACAAAATGAGAGGTGTGTGAGTGTAAGTGAAGATGTTTGTTGTGTTGTTGTGCAGTCTGCTGAGCTGACACCTTCAGTTTCTCCAAACGGACAGATCAGTCACAAACTGCCTCAGTGGAATCTACCCAAAGGTTTGACTCAACACACAAACATCACACTGAACACACAAAGTCAACACACAAACATCACAGCGAACACACAAAGTCAACACACAAACATCACAGCGAACAATGTGTTTGATGTGTATGTTCCAGCAGCAGCAGCAGCAGCAGCAGCTCAGTCTCAGTGTTCTGTTTCTGAGCGTGAGGTGTCGAGCGGGTCTTCAGAGGTCATGTTGTTATCAGTAGATGTGGCGTACTCAGAGACGGCTCGAGCTCACAGGAGGGCTCGTGAGTGTCAGGACTGCAGGAGGCTTCAGAAAGATGATTTACTGGTGTGTTCCACCTCAAATCATCACAGACACGACACATGCTGAGAATCTTTGTTTGATGATGATATTATTGTGTTGTTATCGTGATACATGTGCTCATAATTGTGTTACATCAGAGTTTCTGTGATCTGTGTTCAGAGGTTTCAGGTAATAAAGCCCAGACAGGGTTTGACTCGAGTGAGTGATCTGTCCTCTGAAGACATCAAGAAGATCGGCTACATCTCTCTGATCGAGCTCACCACATTCTATGACGTCCTGGGCATCGAGCTGAAGAGGAACCGCGTGTGGTGGAGTAAAGCTCGAGGTGTGTGTGTGTGTGTGTGTGTCAACATGTGAACTCAAGAGTGACAGTAAACACGCTGATGTTGTGTTTTCACAGAGAGCGGAATATTCGGTGTTCCTCTCCCCACGCTGCTGGAGAACGACCAAAAGAAATATCCGGGCTCCAGAGTTCCTCTTGTTTTTAAGAAGGTGTGTGTCCACAGTGGAACATCTCACATAAAGATGTGGAAAGATCAGATGTGTGTTATCCGCACCGCTGACAGAAGGACTCTGTTGTTTTACACAACCTTGAAGTCTGCTGGTGTCTTTGAAGTAGACCGACGGAGGCGTCGAGCGCTTTAAGAGATTTAGTGAGGAAATCCAGCGGGATGTCCTGCAGAGTCACGTGATTGACACCTGTGTTTTATATAAAGATTCATCTGCTGAGTCACAGATTCCTGTGGAGTAACACCTGACACATACATGTGAACATGATCGTGTTTCATCACAGACATCTGTGACAGCTGATATCTCATAATATCACAATAACACACACGTGCAGGAAACATGCGCTGTGTGTTGAGTTTCTGATGCATGTGTGTGTGTGTTTGCAGTTGTTGTCTAAACTAGAGCAGACGGGTTTACAGACTGAAGGAATTCTGAGGGTTCCCGGGTCAGCCGCCAGAGTAAAGGTAAAGATTCACTGATCACACTCACACGTGTGTGTGTGTGTGTATGTGTGTGTGTGTGTGTGTATGTGTGTGTGTGTGCGCGTGCGTGTGTATGTGTGAGATGGGTCAAGACCAGTTGAGTATCGGCCGCATGTGTCACTCACATTCGCTAAACATTTGACCTGGACCAGTGATTCCAGCTCACACACTAAACACAGACATACACGAGACACACACACACACGAGACACACACACACTGCTGTTGAATGTGTGTTTCTCTGTTGTGTACAGCACTTGCGTCAGGAGTTGGAGTTGAAGTTTTATGAAGATCGATTCGACTGGGATGAAGTTCGTCAGAATGATGCTGCGGGTCTGTTGAAGATGTTCATCCGTGAGCTGCCGTATCCTCTGCTGACACAACAACACCTGCCGGCGTTCACCGCTGCTCAGAGTCAGTACTACACAACACTGCTCCTCATATACACTCGTCTAGAAGATTGACGGTGGTAATGTTGTGAATAACTCGCCATCCTTTTAAAGTTTTGTCTGAAGTCACAATGGCTACAGATCCCTGCACTCCTAAGTGTGATTCACTGAGCAAAAGAGAGAAAACACAAAATAAACAACACTGAAGATAAACTGATTGCTTTTTTAAACATTCAGTATCAGTATCTGTTGTGATGTGGTTGTTATGGGGAATGCTTTGGTGTAGTGAAAATCTGATGTCCAGACTCTCTCTCTCTTTCAGACATCACATCACCTAAACATCAGATTCAGGCTCTTCATCTTCTCATTATGCTTCTTCCTGAGGCGAACAGAGACACGCTGAAGGTTTGTTTGTTCCAAGAACAACACAGACAAACATCAGGGCCTGTTTACACAATGCTGTGATGTTCTGGATGTTGATTTGCAGTTGTTTAGAGGTTCCTTTAAACACATCAGTGTGTGGTTTGTGGTTGTCAGGATGTTCACGTGGGATTATTCAGTAAAAGTAACCTCATGTCATGATGTGAGGATGAGCAGGACGAAGGTTCAATCTTCACAAACAGCAGAAATCTGTTGGACAGTGAGTCAAACTCTCTGTGATTGACAGCTGTCACTCATTATGAAGAGAGTGTGTGTGTGTGTGTGTGGTTTGATGGGTGATTTGAGTTGTTTCGTGTCAGAGAGCTGGACACAGATGACTGTACAACAACATCTCATGACATAACATTACTGCCATGCTCCAAATGATTTGCAGTGGCGTTGTCAGTCAAAGCACATGAGAAGGTGTTTGTTTCTTCACAGGCTCTTCTGGAGTTTCTCAGTAAGGTGGTGGCGTTTGAAGAAAAAAACAGGATGAGTTTGTGGAATGTTTCTATGATCGTAGCACCGAATCTCTTCATCTTCCGGGGGAAGAACGCCCGGCAGGAGGAGATGCAGGGAGCCGTGGGTTCAGCTCATCTCGTACGACTGCTCATTAAACATCAGGATCTGCTGTGGACGGTGAGAACATTCACACATCAAACGCTTCACAACATACACAAGAAGAACGTGAGAACATCAGAATGCGGGAGAGTTTATGGATGTTCTTCGTGTCCTCAGGTGCCGTGTTTCTTGATTTCTCACGTCAGAAAGATGAACGAAGCCGCCACAGACAAGCGAACGCCGACGTCAGAGAAAACCAAACGTAAACTACTGAGGAGGTGGAACATTGAGAAAGACAAAGACAGAAATGAGGTCACGGATCTTCTCGACGGGGTCATTAAAGTTCAAGCGCCGCTTCATGCCAAAGTTTCCATGGCGATACAGCTGAACAGCGAGATGAAGGCGAGAGACATCATGGCACGGTTTGACGTGGAGAACTCGTGAGTGAACAGACATCCACCTTCATTCATGTTGAGAGACTTCACATGTTTTTGTGTTGATGAATGATTCTTCTCCTCAGACGAGGATCACGCAGCGCCGCTCGACGTCACAAACAGTTTCTCTTCGAGGTCGGAGGAAATATCGGTGAGTCTGCAGCTTTACGCAGTTGGTGTGACTGGTGATACATCCCATAATGATGACTGCATTCCTCTGTGTTTACTGCAGGAGAGCGCTGTCTGGACCCAGACACTTATTTACTGGACGTTTACGGTGTTAATCCTCACTGTGAATGGGTTTTAAAATCGCTGCCCACCTGAGACGACACGTCAGGACCTCTGAACTCTGCTGCTGAGGTTATCCAGACGTGAAGCACGTGTGTCTGGAGGTGAAACGGTGTTATAGTTTATCTGAAGCGAGCACTGAAGATCGATGCTGGTCATTGATTTTATGTGGTGCCAAACCTGAAGCGTGCGTGTTTGTGTACAGAAGAGCATGTGTACATAAACATATTTATAACGTTAATTTATCCACTAGTGTATCATGACAGTTTTCTATTGTTTCTACACGTTGCATGTTTCTGATAGAGCCATGTGAACATATGATGAGAGAATCAAAGTCACCATCATAGTCCAAACACTAGACCTTTGCATAAAGCAGATGAGGTTTGTTTTATGTTTATTGCATGTGACATAATTCCTGTTGTATAGTGTCATCATGACTGTAATGTAAAAGGACTCAGTGGTAAACACTCAGCAATATATCCTAGCAGTATTTGTTGCTCTGTCTTTAACTGAGATACAGTGATGAGAACTATAAACAAACACTCAAGAGATGTTTTCATGACATTCAGCCCCACAGATGAATATATTACCTCTTCTGTATCTATGCCAATATTAATGTCAACAAGCCATCAAATACACACTGAACGCTCATCTGAAGCCTCTGGAGCTCAGTGACATTAGGGGACAGACATGATTTATTCATGAGCATGAATCATGTAGCAGTCTCGTTTTTTACAGAAACATTGTTATCAATATTGCCAAGTGATTTTGTGTTGTGCCTAATGTTTTTGGTTTGTGATGAGCAAGTGAAATGATCCGATCATTGAACCGCTGGATGATTAGTTACTTGTAAACATGTGAAGGTCACGCCTCTTTGAGTATTATTATTTCTTAAACAAAAATCATGTTGTGAATAGAGCAGGTGCTCTGTTGTGTAAGCACTACCTTTGGTTTCGTGAATGTTGTAATATTTGGATCAAGAACAGATTGTGAAACACTAATCCAATTAAAATGATAAAACCATGACATCATCATCAGGACTGTAAATCCCTGTTACACAAGAGAGAGAGAGATGTGCGATTGTAAAGCTTGTTGTTAAACTCTTGTTGGCAGTTTCATTATCTCTCGCTATCTTCTGGTATGTGTGAGATAGTGAAGGAATGTTGCTCTCACCATGAGGTGGAAATTTCACCAAGAGGAACACCAGAAACTCATTTAACTAAGAAATCCACTTCATTTTATTACAAAATCCAATCTAAAACACAACAATGACAACATTTGGGTGCGTGTCATTATTCTGTGTGTCAGGCCGGCTGCAGGTTAAGCAGCGTCAGCAGGACAGGCGTGAGGAAACACATGCGTGTGTGTGAAGGCTGAGCTGAAGTCTAGAACATCCGTCACGTGACCCTTCATCAAACGCAGGTTCCTCATACAGCCGTGGAATGATTCTCTGCTGCTCAGACAGTTCTGCTTCACGTCAGCTGTGATCAAATACAAGAAAAACACAATCAGATCCCACTGAGCACCAAACATTCTCACGCCGTCTCCACATTAGTTTAAAACAGAAGTGTCCTGACGCTGGGTTTCATTCAGCGGCACTTAAAATCATGCTTCACCTCTTCCTGAACTTACAGTCTCATCCCAATATTCCATTCTGCTCTGAAACATACCATTCATTTATTATTGTGATCAAAAACACCTTGCTTGGTTCATTATTGATTCTCGCTCTAACAACAGATCTTAATGATAAGGGAGATAAATGAATCAGAATAATATAAAGAATATAATAAAAGAATGTGTCTTAAGGTCAGCTCATAAAGGACCAGGTGGGAATCTCAAACTCCTGCCAGATTATTTCAGTTTTAAATGATGTTTTTCAATGGAAACAGAAGACAAATGACTGCCTGTCTGTGCATTTTGAAGTTGCATATATTGATGTGGCATAAATAAAAAGTCACAGTTTTGTTTTGTTTGCACTACTTGCGTGTTATATTCTTGAACATGTCAAATAAAGCCCAGATCAGACTGTGATGTATGTCCATGTCACTTGGTCCAGTACCTGGATATCCCCCCACATAGATGGGGTTTTTGGTCTCGGCTGAGGTGGAGGATGAGTATGGGTTCTCTGTTGTCACAGTAACGCCGTCTACGGTCAAGCTCAGACTGTGTTTCTGTTTTTTGGCCACTACGGTGTGCCAGCGGGCGTCACACAACACCCCACGGGCTCTGCTGGTGGCTGTGATGCGTCCGGCGCCGTTATTCACATTAAACACCACCTGTGAGAGTGAGAATAACACTAATACAAGTCAAACTCCAGCGGTCGTGTGTCGTAACACTGCAGGAACCTGTGCGGCACAAACCTGTCCGTTGATGAGCTCCAGACCGATAGCGTCCACCTTACGACTGCTGATCCCCAGCAGAACTCCGTCCTGGGATGATGAGCGAAACTCTAAAGTCACCGTCACGTCTGAGCCCACGTTATACCCCTCCTTCACTGTGACAACACACACACACAACATTTCCTCTAACTCATCCTATTCCTCTGTGTGTGTTAGTCAAGGTGTTTGTGTAAATGCTCACTGAAAGCGGCGTGTCCTCTCCCGCTGAAGAACGTCCCGTCCTGAACGCTGCTGAAGCATGAACCCGTCAGATGAGAAGACACCGGACTGCTGAGATTCATCAAGACGCTGTTAAACATCACGTTCTGCACACAACCCGCCAGACTGTGTGTCACCTGAATTACACAACACAAACATCTGTTAACAACCCAACACTTTCTTAACACTCAGACCATGTTCAAGGGAACGAATTGAACCACTGCGTTTAAAATAAAATGAAGCAATGTTTATGAGATGTCCTTTTGGTGATGATGCAAAGATCTATTGTACGCTCATGTGACTCCCCTTTTCATCTCTCTTCACTGGCTACCGCTCAAAGCCCGTATCAGATTCAAGTCACTAATGCTTGCCTACAGGACTATCACTGGATCTGCACCGGCTTACTTCCACACTCTCCTGCACTCCTACACCCCATCAAGATCCCTGCGTTCAGCAAACCAGCGGCGTCTTGTATTGCCTTCTCATAAGGACAGTAGATCGCTCTCCCGCTCTTTCTCATTCACAACTCCTTCCTGGTGGAACATTCTTCCTATCTCTGTCCGTTCAACCACATCTCTCACAACATTTAAAAAACTACTTAAAACCCATCTCTTCTGTGAATACTTGACAAACAAATGAGAAGAAAAAACTAACTGACCCTTTCTCTCAACAGGTAGTGGTCTAGCTTTTGTTGAAACCAGTAACTTTGTATTGGCACCTAATGTATTATGGCTCCTGTATGAACTATCGCTTATTGCTCCTAAACTCTTTGTAAGTCGCTTTGGATAAAAGCGTCTGCTAAATGACTAAATGTAAATGTAAATGTATTGCTATCGACTGATAATGTTTTGGTGTTGTAACAAAAGCAGCACACATTACATTTCCGATTCTCTTGGCTGTATATGTTGCAGGAAGTCCACCGACATACAACTTCCCCTCCACGTCGAGTGTGTGTCCTTTAGTAGAGACGTGTTCAGAGTCTGATCCGTCCACACTGACTATCACAGATCTCTTGTTGAATTCAGCCCTGACCTGCAAACACACACACACACACACACACACACGTCAGATTCAGGAGTATTCTTCATCAGTGGTAATGTTTGTTTGAAGGCAGGAGATACTGACGCTGTGCCAGTGTCCGTCACTGATGGTGATGATGGGCAGCGTGGCGCTGGCGGGACCTTTGCCCAGATCACAAGAGAACAGCAGTCGGCCGTTCTGCACCTGCAGCACTGCGTAATCCTGCTGGTTGGCGTTAGCCATGTAGAACAGAAGACCGCTCGGAGAGAAAGTGCGTACGGACATCTTGACTGTAAAACTGAGCACACAAACACATGTGAGTCAACTGATTCAGTCAGAGAGTCACCCTGATTCTGATTCCTCTATCTGTCCCTTGTTAAAACCTTCACCTGGTTCTGACCGTCTTATTCTTGAAGCTCATGATCACGTGACTGTGTCTGGACAGGCCAAACTGGTGGGATTCTGGGATGCTGCCTGTGTCATCCATAGCAACGCACTGAGAAAAGGGAAGCGACCATTTAAGGACATCAGACACGCTTTACATTCTTATCATGCTTAAAGATGATGAACACATGATGCGTGTTTGCTATGTGAAGAATGCGACACAACATGTTCACGTGTGTAAATCACTGTCAGACACTGATGTTCACTGAAACATGAGGTCACCAGAGGAAAGACTTCACATGATCGGTGACAACAATCTGATGTGAGTCAATTCACAAGCATACAGATGCTGTTTTATGAGAAAGTGTTACTCATGAATTGAACTGATTTGCACGACTGGTGACATCAGTCTTTATCTTACACTGGTGCTGTGTGCTGCGACGGCATCCAGCTCTGCTGGATCAGGGGTTAGGGGTCGTGCAGCGGGGTCAGGGGTCGGCTCCGCATCATCAGGCAGAATAACATGTCTGGGTCTCTCGTGTAGTAAACAGCTGTCCATGTCCACATTCTCATAGTGCAGAGCAGTGGACAGATCCAACAACCTGAGTAACACATTTCATTCATTCATTCCTCTCACCTTAATTCTATATGTCATATTCATATACCCCCTTATCAAAAGATGTCAAACACACTCATATATGTGTGTGTGTGTGTGTGTTGCTCACACTCCGTCCACAGCCATGTTTCTGATACAGCCGTAGAATGATTGTGTCGAGTCGAGGCCGGCGGTGATGCTCTCTCCTGCAGGAACACCAGCGACACAGAGACGTCCCAGCGTCAGAGATTTATCTGCAGATGAGCCCAACTTCACAGATGCCTGATTCTCCTCATCCACAAACACTGTGATGCTCCTGATGCACAAACAAACATCATCTTCTGCACTCCATCACTGATGAACATTTATAATGGATGAGCTACTAACCGTTTATTCTTCTGCAGTATGAGAGAATGCTCCTGTCCATCGCTGAACGAGCCGTTTCGTGATTTGACCACAGCTTTGTGCACGGCCCCGCCCTCAGACACGCCCACACGGACCTCCACAGAGCCAGATACGAGCGTCACGGCCAGGAATGACTGAGGAGAAACAGAGAGACGGAATGAGAAACATGTAAAGCGGAGACTCGGTGATGTGTTGTCTCGTACAGCAGGTGACCTCCATTATGACATCCCATAATAACAGTGAGTGATGCACAACTGACCTGCTGCTGTGTCGGTCCCCGTGAGCGTCCTTCACTTCTGCTGAATCCAGCCAGAATGATCCCGCTGTCGTGTTTAGTGGAGAATGTGGTCATGATCTCTGTGTGTGAACCCATGATGACAGCAGGCATCTCTAGGAAACCATCACCAAACGCTGACACACTGCGAATGGGCTGATACACACACACAAGATTAATCATCTCACAACGCTAAAACACATAGATCTCAACACAACATTCTCAGAGGAAGATCTTTATTTTATTTATTTAATTAATTAAATGATTTGTATTTTCCCCGTGACCCGAGGTAGTTCGGATAAGCGGTAGAAAATGGAATGGATTTGTATTTTATTTTACATTTTATACAAAAATGATTTAATGGATATAAAAATATATGTTATTTCTATATTTATATTCTATTCTTTTCTATAAAAGCTGTATATTCTATGTTATATAATATAAAAATGTGTATAATTTATATACGAAAAAATATTTTATATTATAGCATATTATTTTTATATTTCTATTCTATAAAAAAAGTTGTATAAATTATATATATTTATATTTTTATATTATATTATATTATAAAAATATGTAGATATGAAGAAAATATATTTGATATTATAGCATATCATTTTTTTATTTCTGTTCTAGTCTCTAAAACTTGTTTATAATATAAAGAGAGAATTATATTTGATATTATTGTGTATTAGTGTAATAATATTATTATGTCATATTTAAAAAAATATATATAAAATATATATATATAACTATATTTGATATTATGTTATATCTGTTTTATATTTATATGTGATGTATTTATATGGTGACGACAGCTGTAAAATGAGAACGTCTGTGACGCCACCTGCTGTCCTGACGGGTTCTTACCTTCAGCACACATCCTTTCTTCACTCCATAGGATTCTCTGAGCAGATCAAAGTTTGTCCGAGCAATCTCAACATTCTTCATACAGCCCACGAAGGAGCGCGCGACCACCTGCCTTCTGCCGAAATAATTCACACCTTCAGTTTCATCGGCAACACGTGATGTGAGGTTTTTCAAATGTGTCCCTGCCTACCTGATTGGTCGAGAGGCGGGAAGGCCACCAATGTAAATGGGGTCCAGGTCTGAGCGATTGAGGTCAGAGGCAGACCCCGGTGACTCCGCCTCCATGACCTCTCGCTCAGAAGGATTTTCTGCCGCCATCACTGATAAATGACCTGCAGAACAAACCTTTATTATAAACTCAACCCTTCCACACATGAAACATGAGATTAGAGAGGTGTCAGAAGTCACCTCTGCGTTTGTTTCTCTGCAGGGCGATGCGGTACCAGGTGCCCGTGTTGTATGTTTTGTTAGAGGTCAGGGTGAGAGCTCCAGAACCAAGTTCAAAGGTCAAGTGAACTTTTCCTTCCACCAGCTCGATGGATAAGAAATCTCTCTGCACATACACGGGAACTTATGTGAAACAAACATGACCAAAACATGTATGACTCTTCTGAGATGAGTTTGCAGGATCATACCGTGCCGTTGGAGGCAAGATAGAGGAGCAGTCCATTTGGAGAGAACGTTTTGAAGAACATGACGATGCTGGTGGACATCGAGCGCAGAGACTTCTCAACCACTGAGTATCCACTGCCGTCAAAGTGAAATGAAGTGTCTTCTGTCCGCAGGCTACACGTGACACAGAACATGTTCATTCAGATGTGTGTATGTCATCAGTATGAGCTGGTGTGTGTGTGTATGTGTGTGTGTTTCACACCTCATGAAGCATCCTTCACACTCTCCCTCTCGTTCACGATAGTTCCATAAGCCGATGTTATTCTCATTCAGCGATGCTTCTCCCATACAGCCTTTAAAATCGGTCATCTTCACCGCTGGAGATTTCTGAGGAAACACACACACACACACTGAGAATGAAATCAGACCGCACGGATTATAAACTATAATTATAAAGCAGACGAACAGCTCACCTTAACCTGACCACCCAAACCTCCCACAAACACCCAGCTGGATTTATTCATGTCCATGACGGTAGAGGAGCCAGCGGCGGTGGTCTTCACGGTGGGTATGGGTTCAGAGTCAGTCTGCTGAACGGTGAGAGTGCCGTGTCTCCCAAACCTACAGAAATATCCGATCAGATCATGAGACATCTACAGTCAGTGAGAACCAACGTGTTAACACGAGCGCTGCCAGGGTCGTACCGAGTGGCGTTGATCCGGTGCCATTTATCATTGTTGATCTCAACGTTTGGATACTCCAGTTTAGTGAATCCAGATCCAGTGTCCCACAGGAATGAAACTTTCCCATGACGCATTTCCAGAGCCATAAAATCCTCCTGATGTGTAGAGAAGAAGTGTCAAACTCTCGTCTGAAGGTGTTAGTCTAACTTAAAGGATGTCTGGTGACTTACGGTCAGACTGCTGCCCATGTAGAAGAGCAGATTATCCGGCTCTGTTGTCTTCACCGTCAGGGTGAGCGTGTTGAAGTTGCTGGAGGTTATTTCGGGTTTGTACGCTCGGACACAATCTCGATCGGCAGACACGGCCACTTTAATCTACAATTCAATTCAATTCAAAATATTTATACAGCGCTTTTCACAATTTTCTTTATCACAATTTTCTTTGTTGCCAAGCAGCTTAACATACATCATGATAAGAAATGTAATCAAAATAATACCAGGAGGCGGTGTTTGAAAGTTTTTCTCTATGCAATGTACACTGGTGTCAGTGGATTGTCAGAAACTATAAATGATCAGTCAAAGTATGTTTCATTTACGTACATTATTCATTGAAATACAGTCATCTAGAATAGAATAATAATACAGTACAGAGAGGATAGCGTGTGTGTTTGAGAGAGATCATGATGTGTTACTCACAGACGCCGCTTGTTTACGGGCCTGACTGATCAGCTCTCTGATGTCTGACAGATTTCGGCCCAGATTCTCGCCCAGCGCCTGCAGAGGTTTCAGGCGGTCCAAGAGTCGATCAGCCTGCAGACGGGCGTCGTCCAGCGTGGATCTGACTGCACTGGCTGAGGGCGAGACGGGAGTAAATCATTCACACTAACTATGATTGAATAGGGATGTAACAACATGATCAATTTCATGAGATCGCAATAGCAGCATTGTCTCAATTTCATGGTGGTCACATGACCGTTTGAAACACTTGGCCTTCTGGGGCTTTAACATAGAGAAGGTTAAACAATTTAATAAACATGACCTCTGTCAAGGTCCAGCGGGTTGAGTTTGTTCTGTTATAAGTCATCTCACACTGTACCTCATACCTCAAGACAACAGTTGTGATTACAGGCTTAAGAAAAGAGGACAGGATATGACACGACTAATATGTTCATCATTAAAATGTTCAATAATAGGCAGTCTTAATTTGTCTTATTAAATACCCTAATAAATACTGGACCACCAACACCACACCGAGGTATTATCGTTAGGGATGGGCATTTAAAGCACAAATAATAGTCGAAGATCGATGAGAACTATTTGAAAATTATTTGAAATTCGCACCCCCCCACATGGACGCATTTATAGTATTACACACACACAAACGGAGAGAGAGAGAGAGAGAGAACATTTACGCTTTAAATCCGTATAACCGCACACTGCTTTATGTATTATGGAATAGGAAATCTTACATCAAGCAATACATTAAAATAACGCGCTGAAACATTAATATATTAACAACCGAATGACGGCACTTATTAACAGTACGTCGATCAGCAGCAACTGCTCATAATGCTAGAACATTTCCCTGTTCGATATGAGCATGCACATTTATACCAACTAAAAACAGTGCGATTGATCAAAGAAAATATATTAAAGCCATAAAGATTTTAGACAAGACTTAACACGTGTTAAAACATATTAACCGAATGACGGCATTTATTAACAGTTCGGAGCGATTTCATGCATTAACAGCTCAAAATGCTTCAGTTTCTATTGTCATGAAAAAGTTTCTCCAGTCTGGCAGTGATGGTTTAGACGAACAGTAAACTCGGGCTGAACAAACTCCATAAGATTTTTAAAACCCTCTCCTTCGACAAAGCCGATCTGAATCATATCATTAGCGATCATCTTAGTAATTAAAGCTGTTATTTGCTCCGCCCGTCTGGCATCCAAATGTTCTGACCATAAACTAGCACCTGACTGCTGACCTGTGGATGGACCTGCTGAGTGCTTCACCCTCAGATGATTGTGCATCGTTGTTGTTGATTCATGATAAACCAGCTTTACATTGCACAGTTTGCACTGCACTTTATTCTCAATCATTAAAGGACCCCACACAGAACTCATTTTTGACACCGTCTTAATTTATCGTATCTGTTATGCCACGCGGGTCTACAGTGTGCGTAACTTCGTTAAAAACTGTAGTGAGAAAATGTTTTATTGACTCTTGATTGACAGCCTTTAGGTTTTAGGTGCGTCGTTATTGGCAGCGCCACCCTTTGGTTACATGAACGCGTTACACGTGAAAACACGGCAAATTTTTTAAGATCGCACACACTATTCGAAATTCTATAATTAAATAAACTATTCGAATATTCGAAATTCGTGACTCATCCCTAATTATCGTACCGCGAGATTTCAATATCGTTTCATCGCTATGAATGAACTGTAATTCTATTATTTATATCTGTGCACAACATGAGAATTCATAAACATCACTCGCTATAAATGATGTGAAGTAGATCAAGAGTTTGTTTGTGAAACTCACTGGTGTCCTCTGAGACTCTGAGCATCTCACTGGAGCTCCTGACGCTGTGATTGGCAGAGCTGACCGCAGACCACGCCTCCCTCAGCTTCACACTATAATCCTCCAATCGCTGGAGAGTTTTCTGTAGAGACGTGTTGGCTGCCTCCGCCTGCTTTTTGGCTTCTAGAACTTCAGCTCTGCTGTCTGAGGAGGAGATGGATGATTCTTTTGGCTTTTCTCCGAATCCCATTATAACAGATCATCTCATTATCACACATCACAGTGAGTGCAGACAGACGGTTCACTCACGGTTAGTTTGGTCTGTAAAGGTCATGAAGGCGTCTGGCAGCAGCTGTGTGAAGTTCTGAAGGTTTCGTCTGCTGAGATTCAATCTGCTGATCACTTCACTGGATTTAAACATCAGCCCTGAACACACAAACACAAACATCACATCATACACACCCTTCAAATGTCCTGTGTGTGTGTGTGTGTGTGTGTGTGTGTGCTCACATTCTGTCTGGTTCTTCAGAGATCTGCTGTCATCCAGAACCTCTGAGCTCATCAGAAGAGACGTCTGTCCGTGAACAGTTAGTGAGTTCTCAGACTCGGAGGTCTATAGAGATTTTGTGTGTAAAAACGTTAATGTTTCTGTGCTTTGGAAATGTAAAAATCATGTCAATAAACCTGTTTGAGTATCGCATCTCGCGAGAGAGAGACGTGAGCAGACCAAACACAAGAGCTGAACTCTCTTCATGATGCTTTAGGTCACATCTGACCTCACTAACACAAACTTTGACTGGGTGTTTTACCAGATTGAGGGCGGAGCCTGCACTTTCATTGGCGGCCCGGGCGAGATGTTCAGCCAGCTGTATATCTGCTCTGATGTTGTTGTTGGTCTGTGTGATGCTGGTGATGTTCAGTGATGCAGATCTCACCTCAGACAGAGAACTGACAGCACAAACACATCCAGTCTTGTTATCAGAACACTCATTTACTCACTATGGCCGGTTTCACAGACACAGTTTAGCTTAAGCCAGAACTATGTATTAGTTGCTTTTATAAACATTACAGGTGTGCAGTTTGAGACAAAACAATGACACTAATATATTTTAAGATATTTCTGGGCAAGTTATATTCCGTTAAGACAGGTCACACATTCGTTTTAGTCAGGGACTAGCCTTAAACCTTGTCTGTGAAACCGAGCATCTGTGTTGGTCTGTGAGGTTCTGAATGAGGTCACACACCTGTTGAGGTTCTGAGCCTCTGTGATGAGCGTCTGCGCGTGATATTCTGCTTTGTACACCAGCTGTAGGGCATCTCGAGCCATCAGCTCCATCACTAAAGTGTCCACATGTTTCCTGAGAGCTGGACTCAACAGATCTACATCAGACTTCATCTCCTCCAGCTTCTGCACACACATACACACACAATTCCTAAACCACACACACAAACACAACAGCAATGGACACTAGGGGTCAGGTATGGAGACACCACTCACAGCTGTTCCGTTGCTCATGTTCTCTGCTGTATCCAGAGCATCCGTGAGCAGGTCCTGAGCGTCCTGTGTCTGTGTCTCTACTTCCTGTTTCACATGACTCACATTGTTCCTGGAGACCTGAGACACGTGAAGAGTTGAGTTTAGATGGATTCTCTCACAGGTTGATCTTGTCATGTCTGGTGTGCGACTCACTGTGAACTCTTGGAGGTTTCTCTGGACGTCCTTTAGCAGATGATGTGTTTGGCTGCTGTGACTTGTGGCCGTGTTCAGACTCTCGCGAGCGTCCAGGAGCAGCTGGTTATATCTGGAGAGAGTTGAGGAGATGTTTTCTTGTTTGATGTGGTTGTGACGCTGAGGCTGTGATATCTCATCCTGAACGCTGCGGAGAACCGCCACTGCAGAACTGCACAGATAAAACACGAATGAAACACAGATCATCACCTCATAAACACACACAAACATTACATTGCTGCTATTAATACTCATCGTTATTCTTTAACTATGATGTATATGAAGCTGCTTGGCAACAATGAAAAGCACTATATACTGTAAATAAAGAAACTTTGAAAAAATTGAAACTTGATCAGACTTGTGTTCATTCTGTGCTGTCAGACCGCAGGACGTCAGATCAAACACTCGCATCTTCTCCAGCGTACTGCTCATCTCCTCCATCAGGTATGTGCTGTTCATCTCATCCAGAACTTCGTCCACAGTCTCGTTCAATGAACCCGCCTCCTCCATCAGACCTGGACCAATCAGAGAAAGTCAGCCAATCCGGTGTGTCTGTGATATAATGAGGTCATTGAGTAAAGAAGAGATTCTCACTCTGAATCTGTGAGTGAACATCAATGATGAAGCCTAGCATCTCTCTGCCCTGAGCGAGTCTCTTCTGTGAGGTCGTCATGACATCAGCACTGAGACCAAACACACTCTCTGCCTGCACGTGAAGAAACACACACATGGAATGACATCACAGCATCATCAGGCTGTCGTCATGGATACAGTGAGGATGCGAGTGGTACCTGCAGCTGTAACTCAGTGATGTGAATGGTGATGTTGCTCAGGTTTTCCTCTCCTGTGGTCAGCTGGGAGGTTGGTGTTCGCTCCCAAGACATCAAACTCTGTTATATGACAAACACAAACAGTGAATTATGACTTCATTTGTACAAACAAAATCATGATCATTTAGAAGAGCAAACTGTCAAGTCTGTTTCAAATACTCAAGAGCCGAATTGTGCATTATAAGACATAGTGGGTAAAACAGGTCCTGCCACACACCTTCACCTCTCTAGTCTGGTTCTCTACAGTCAACAGTTGACTGTAGGGTGCGAGAACGACACCGGTCAGGTTCAGAGACGTGATGGATCTCTCTAAAGCTTCCAGATCATCCAGCAGAACACCGGTGCAGTCGTCGTCACACGCTATGGAAGAAACACGCCCATTAACGTACAAACAGGAAGTGGCTCAAACAAACAGGAAGTAGTAGTCTGAGGTCACTTACACACACACTGGTCGTTCATTAGCACGTGTCTCTCCTCACACAGGTCGCACAGATGACCTCTGACCCCAACCTTACACTCGCACTTTCCTGTGTGTGCCTCACACAAGCCATGAACAGACCCTGCCTCGCTGCACTGACACGGCTGGCATCGGCCGCCTGGAGCGGAGGGGATACCGTAGTAACCCACTGAACACCTGAGAGACACAGTAAGTGTGTTATAAAAGTGTGTTCGACTTTATGAAACATACCTGTCATCCGTGTGTGTGTGTGTGTGTTAATGTCACATGACCTCACCTCTCACAGTAACGCCCCTCATAACCCTCATCACAGCGATCACAGCGGAAATCACCAGCGCCTTCCAAAACACACGTCGAGCTGAAACTACACACAAAACACAACATTACAATCAATCAGTCCATCTTTAAAACATTAATGTGTAGATGTAAAAATTGTGTCCTATGACAGTTCATTATTTATTTGTGTGCGGTGTACATATACTGTCACTTTACACAACAGTTTGTTTTTCCCTTAACTCATTCCCCGCCAGCCTTTTTAAACAAAAGTTGCCAGCCTACGCCCGCGTTTTTTAACATTTTCACACAACTTTAATGGCTTACAGTAAATTTTCTGTAAAGAATATATGGACAAACAATTTGCCAAATGAAAGAACAGAGTCTCAGCTTTCAAACAAAAGAAACAGTATTCTTCTATCTTCATTCGTTCATTTTTTATCACTCCGTAGATGTTGGTAGGTTTCTTCAAAAATGCTAAAATATATTATAGATAATTATTGTTTTTTGTCAAAGATTCCGCTCAGATTCCACTCAGAACAATCATTAAAAACAGATAAAACATTTACCTTCTAGGTTCTGGGATTCTGTACTTTTTCCCAAAGGTGTGTAATAGCGCCACCTGGTGTATAACAGTACAAACACTGATTGCCGTAATAACACGTCTTTGGCGGGGAACCGTTTTTTTTTTAAATGACGAGATAACTCGTCAATGGCGCTGAAAGAGTTAAATCTGATTGGCTGAGCTCAGAGTGATACATTGTATCATAAACTACATCAACTTCTATGTTTTGTTATTTTGTAACGATTTTGTCGGTATAGAACAGCTCATGATGTCGTGTTGTATGTTCTGACCTCTGACCCCTCAGTGGACAAGCACACAGCGAGCAGTCGCTGATGGACCCCTGCACCTTCCCATAATGCCCTGGGCTGCACACATGACAGTGATCTCCTGCGGTGTTGTGTTGACATCCCTGATTCACAACAGATGAATGAAAGATTACATGAAACGTCAGATGAACTCTGTCTTCTACATCACTGACTTATGAAAAATGAAACTCACCAAACACTTGCCCGTGTCCAGGTCACATGACAGACTGTGATTGTTACACTGACACGGGACGCAGGGTTGAATGATGGGTCGGTTTCTTCCCTTCATAACCAGCTCTGACACGGGCTGACGGTAATATCCCGGAGCACACTCCTGTAGCACACGGCATTATGGGTACAAGAGTTATTGATTACACTCATCATGCGAGTAAACTCAACACTTATGAACAGCTCAATGAATAATATGAGACCCCACCTGACAGGAGAGTCCAGCGTATCCCAGCGGACACTCGCACGTCTCCACCAGCCGCGCCACCTCACCACCATCAAACTCCTCTGCATCCACTGCCGTTTCCATGGAGATGTTAGAGATTCTACAGACAGACGCAAGTTAACAAGATATCAAAATGTACTAATACATGTTGAAGTTTGACATTAGAGTCATCTTTAATCACAATATAATAATTTTCTGGACAAAAACTATAATATCACAGTCCATAGTTTGTGATCCAAAAAAAATATCTCATTCAATATCACTGAATAAAACATCATACATTTAGGACATTTTGTTTCACATGGACTCTGTAGCAGAAGTTTTACAGCTAAAATACAAAAGTTAATTTAAATGATAAAATCTTGATGAAGCGCATCATGTTTTATCGAATGATTAAAACACACACCTGCTCTGCTGTAGGCCGGTGCCGTATGACGCTTTGATGATTATGTATTCCACGTTACTCAGAACAGACATGAAGTCGGTGTGACTCACAGCCGTCTCAGACACAGAGTTGAAATATTTCCACTTGTGCTGCTCACAGATGAGAGAAACACAGTCAGAGGATTCACACACACACACACGCACCATCTGTCGCACAGATCCTCACCTCTGTCAGAGGAACCTCCTGTCTGCTGTGGATCCCGTTCTCCGGCGGCGGGAGATCTGTATAGATGACCAGTTTCCGCAGGTGTCCGCCTCTCATCAGAACCTGAGGCTCGTGATTGGCCAGTCCAACTCCCTCGAGAGCAAAGAATGCCACCGTGTACGAGAGCTTTCCTCCGTATGATAACAGCTGTGAGGACCGACAACACGTCAGACGGACAGACACAGTGATGCTCAGCATCAGTCATGAGGGTTTGTGTGGAGGGTTTGTACCTTGTTACCGTGGTACAGTTGGGGCAATCTCCAGTAAAATGGAGCGGTGAGGACAGACAGACTGTGGAGGTGAGACGCGTCTAACAGCATCTCATTATCTGTGTAATAAACTCCCTCCAGCGTCCCCTGCAGGTCACTCTGAGACACCGCACGCAGAAGAGCCGGATCTGAACCCAGAGTGATCTGAAGAAAACATTACGATAACGTCAGCCGGCGGTTCATTTCATTTCAAGTTGGATGAGAAAATATCAGTGTGCCGCTGCTCACCGGCACTCGCACCAGACCGCTCATCTCCTCACACAAGCTGGAAACACCCAAACAGAAGCACGGACTGCAGCCGGAAGGGTTCTGAGGTGACAGACCGAACGTGCCCCCCTTACACTCATCACATCCGACACCGCCCACATTCTCCTGAGAGACAAACAACAAACATTCAACACAAACAAGAACACATCAGCACATCAACTGAGCTTCACAGCGCTCGTTACGCCACCTTGCAGGAACACTGTCCTTGATCTTCACATCCACACACGCCCATCGTCCAATCGCAGAACTCCTCCAGAGTGCCGTTGGGATTGCAGTTACATGCCGTGCATTCTGGGAAGTTTTTGTAGCCCAGTGCGCAGCCTTCACACATTAATCCTGAGAAATGGGGTTTACACGCACACTGACCTGATAACAGATCACACCGAGACACGCTGGAGCCAACGATACTGCAGTTACATGCCTAGAGAGAGAGAGTTCCCATCAAAACACTGTGTGGTACCACGGTACATCAATGACATCACAGGATGAGGGTCGTACCGTACAGCCGGACACGGTGTCATGACCCCAGTGGTCTGTCTCACACTCTTCACACTTGGGTCCGTGTGTGTGAGGGGGACAGATACACTCGCCCGTCTCTGCGTTACAGTTCCCGTGTGTGTGTGTGCAGTCACATGCTGGAGCAGACGCAAACATACATGACATTTATGACATATGTGTCTGCTTTAAGGTGTAAGATTGGTAACTGTCAATGATTCTTACGTGTGCAGCCGTTCTCTTTAAAGTCGTAGTATCCGCGGTCACAACGCTCACATTTGTCACCCCTCACTCCGGTGACACACTGGCACCGCCCCTCCTCGTCACATGACGCAGACAGCGACCCTGATTGGTCACATTCACAGGGCTGCAGCCGTCTCTGCTGTTGATCCCGTGATATCCATCCTGAAACACGCATGTACATGAAGTTCTTTACTCAGCAAACTGACAACATCACCATGGTAATACCGCGGTACAGTACAATAGCCCCTGTCTGAGGGAGAGAATGGTGGCAGGTGTACCTGACAGCGGTCACATGTCTGTCCCAAGACGTCACGCTTACAGTCACACTGACCCGTGATCACGTTACACACGGCGGACAGCGACCCGTTACCATAACAACCGCAAGCTGTGGAGACACAAATAGGATAATAGACATGCATTCGTTCAAAGGCATTCATGTCACATTTCTCCTCTAGATAGTGTAGAGCTAACTCATAATTATACAATAAAACGAGAAAAAATAATAACTTTTGGTGTGAAACAGCAAGCATCAAAGTCCCAGTGAAATAAAAATATGACAATTCTTATTTTTTCATAAATTATTACATTGTTTATTGCTAATAGTTTATCAATGTGGGTCATTCTCTTTTTTAAATTAATGTACCCTCATAATCGTCTGTTAAAATGTGAAAATGCACTTAAATGAGGTATGTTAGACGGCTTGGGCAGAGCATCCATTAACTCCTCCCCTTTAACTGTCAGTCTGCTGCCACTTCCATTTCAAAATGCAACGGCTGTTTTATACATCCAATCAAATCGCAGAGAAAGATGAGAGCAACGCCCACTATTTTTCTCATTCGAAATTCCATTTCACTCGGAAATGCATCAAAATACAGAAGTAAAAACAAAGCAACTTCCCCTTCAGAGGGACTTTAATGTGTGTTCCATAATAACAGAAGATAAAACCACATTGATCCATGAGGCATGTCATGTTTTCTGAAGGAAACAACAGTTTCATTGTAGGAGTCAAAGACAGAATGGGTATTAAACTCACGCTGGCAGTTTTTCTCCGTCACTGCGTCGCCATAGAAACCGTCCTGACAGCGTTCGCAGTGCCGACCCGATGAGTAACTCAAACATTTGAGGCACTCTCCTGTGAGGCCGTCACAGTGACCCGGTTCTGAAGAATCCACGTTTCCATTACACTCACACAAAGAACAGCTCTGTCCCAGAACCGTCGGGTCGCCGTAGTAACCGTTAGCACACCTGAGGAGACGAGAGGGTTTAGTATGTCTGTAAAACGTGTGATGATTGATAATTAGAGGAGGCGAATGAATCTTGTACCTCTCACACTTGTGTCCAGAATATCCCAGCTGACACTGGTCACATGTGTAGTCTCCGGGGGTCTGCAGTGTGCATGTAGGGCTGAAACTGAGCACGGGGAAAATGAGAGAATGTCACGCTCTTTGTCGCCCGTCATTAACTGAATTTACACAGGAAATGTTTTACATCTCTTTATTACACAAAAGTGCACATCAGGTTTTCTTCTGGTGTGTGTGAATGTGTGTTTAATCTTCATGCTTTTCAAATGAAGACGGTTCAGTTACTGTGAGAAACAGCACAAACATTCAGTCACACAAAAGAGCTCCCCTCCTCCCGAGGGAAGTGTTCCGGATGATTCAGTTCCTCACTTGTTAGATGCCAGTGTCAGCGGGCACGCACATCTCTGGCAGTCATCCGGCGTACCCTCGCTGGGGTCGCCATAGAAACCTGGCAGGCAGTGATCACAGTGAGCTCCTGTAGTGTTGTGTTCACATCCCTGATGAACAAATCACAGTTACAACACAAGATATTTAAATATTGTGTGATTCATCATGTGATTGACGTTAACCAATCCTCAAAAAACATCCAGCACAACACCAAACACTCACCAAACACTCTCCGTTGATGTCACACTCTGCCGCGTGATCATTGCATTCACACTGAAGACAGTTTCCTCCAAACAAAATCCCTCCGACACGATAGAATCCAGAAATACAGTACTGAAGAGAGCGAGCGAGCGAGAGAGAGAGAGAGAGAGAGAGAGCGTGAGAGATAGAGACAGACAGAGAGAGAGAGAGCTGGGTTAAAAACAACCATACAAATCTCAAAGAGTAACAGTCTGAATCATTCATGAGAATCAAATGTAGATGATTCTTAAGTGATTCACTCATTAGAATCTAATCTGTTCAGATTCGTTCATGAGAATCACATGTGGATGATTCTGTTCAGATTCATTCATGGAGAATCAAATGTGGATGGTTCTGTTCAGATTTTTTTATGAGAATCACATGTGTATGATTCTGTTCAGATCCGTTCATGAGAATCAAATGTGGATGATTCTGTTCAGATTCGTTCATGAGAATCAAATGTGGATGATTCTGTTCTGATTCACTCGTGAGAAGCGAATGTGGATGATTCTAGTCTCTTTCCTTACCTCACATGAAGAGCCTGAATATCCCCAGGGACACTCACACTGTTCCACATCTGGAGAGATCCTTTCTTCTCCAACACCTAAAGACACGGAGCTCAGCCTGAGAGGAGAAAACGCAGATTTATTTGAACACTATAAGAACAAATAAATGAGAACACTATAAGCTTTTGAGAGACTTTGATCCAAAACCAAAGTGTAATTTCACAGCTGTAATGTGTCTGTGTGTCTCACCTGAGTGCTCCTTCAGCGCTATCCTCCAGCTCAGCTCGAACCCGGAGCGCAGCCACATCAGCCAGTACTGTCATTAACTCATCTCTCTGAACCTTGCGTCCGCTGCGAGCGTCTGTGAACGTGTGGGGCACAACCTGCAGTGAGACGTGCTGCTGACGGTGAGCACTCAACACCACACCAGTCGACTGCGTCTGTCTCAGCGTCTGACCGTTACCCTGAAAACACAGTGAAAAGTCGAGCCATCATTCAATATTCATATTTGACTCAAAACTACATCAGATTATGGAAGAAAACGTACCTCAATAATAACATTGAAATGTGCAGGAAGCGTTTTGTCCTCATTCTCCTCGGGTACGTCATAGGCGACGCTGTAGTTCAAGAAACTTCCGTATGATGTCAGCTACACAGAGAGAAGTCAAAGCGTTCATGAGTTTACAAAGATTCAGAGACTGATGACTCAATATCAGAACATCATCATATTCTACAACAAGAACATGTAAACGTGATAGACAACAACTCAATCTCATATCATATTTAATTAACAGTCTTAAAGGTCATTATGAATAACCAGTGTGTTAGTGTTCTGATGGTAGTGAAGGTTAATTTATGACAGACAGACGCTGTGGGCGCATCTGAACTGTAAATGTTGTCATGAGTGTGTTGGTCAGAGCAACATCATGCACGGACACACAAACACACACACACACACACACACACACACACACAGAGAGATAGAGAGAGTGTTAACTGCACACACGTGTAGAAGGTTTATCACTGCAGGTCACCTTGTTATTGAGGAAGGACTCTGGAGCGGCCCATGACCACACTGATAGCACGCCTGCAGTCGCTGTAGAGTTAGACACGATGAGGTTGTCCTCTGAGACAGGAAGTGAGAAGATGCTGGGAGTCTGAAGAGAGCGCAGGAGCAACCCGTCTTTGTGCTCCACCTGACAGTAAACATCAATAATTCATTCTTTCTTCATTAAATGTCCTTTACTTGAATATTAAAGATGATGTCACGACAGTTCTATTATAAAGTCAATACATTTGACCAAAGTCATTGTCTACAGAAAGCCCCGCAATGTATCAAAACAAACAGTGAGTGTGTGTGTGTGTGTGTGTGTGTGTGTGTGTGTGTGTGTGTGTGTGAATATACCGAGCCGGAGAACCAGATTGAGCTCTCACACACGTCTGACACGCCAAAACAGAAACACTCAGTACATCCTTCAGGATTATTGGCCTGCAGGTTATAGAAGCCCTGCTTACACAGGTCACAGTTGGAGCCCATCACATGAGCCTGCGCACACAGATGAAGAGAAGGAAATGCATTTGATGTGTTTTGGTGCTTTAGAAGTGTGGGGATGATGGATGTGTGTGTTTTGGGGTTGCTGTACCTTGCACACACACTCTCTGCACGGGTCGATGTTGAGACTTCCGTCCAGATGACATTCACAGCGAGAGCAGATTGGAAAATCTCTGTATCCAAAGGCGCAGCGGTCACATTTATCACCAGCAAAACCCTCTTTACACAAACACTGACCTGCAGACAAACCTACACCACACAGAAATATTGTGCTCGAATAAATGATGTTTTTGATGTTCCACTCAACAAAAGACAGAATGCGTGTGAGCTTGGATAGGAGCGATTGAATCTGACCTGTGTGTGGATCTGTGTGATTATCATCTCTGACACACACGGGACTCATGGATCCTCTCATATCACACTCACACTCAACACACGGCTCATCAGAGTGCGGAGACACCTGTCATACATAACAATATCAGAGATACTGTCTCAACTGTGATACTTAACATCTCATAACTTCAGCTCAGACGCTTCTCAGCACATGTCTAGTGAGAAACACACACACACAGAGAGAGAGAGAGAGAGAGAGAGAGAGAGGACAGGTACCTCGTGTGGTCTGTAGTATCCGTCAGCACATGTTTGGCAGTTGACCCCAGCGGTGTTGTGCGAGCAGTTGATACACACACCTCCTCCCACAAACTGTCCATGTGTGTTCATACTGAGCTTCAGATCGGCCACCGTCTGATTGTAGTAACAGTCGTCCGCTTTATTGTGACAGTTACACTCTGATGGGTGAAAGTTTGTTTCTTTAGTTTGTGTTTGGGTGACTGTAGTAGAGTAGGCGGGGCGAGACCGTGGTTCGAGTCCGGTGAGTAATTGTGAATTAGTGCCAGCTGTGCGCACACCGGCCTCGAATCACGTAGGAGATGGGAGCATATAAAAGGAACGAGCGACCGGACCGTCGAAGAGAGAGGACCGGGCCCGAACTTGTTTTACGTTTGTATTTATATTTATATTTGTTGTTTATGTTATTTCGCCGGCGGTCGTCCGTGAGGGGCCGCCGGCTGTTATTATTTATATTACAATTTTGTGTTTAATGTCTGCCGGTTCCCGCCTCCTTCCTTCCATTTTATTGAGCTTTGTTACAGTGACCTATCACATCACATTGCACAAAAAATGACACTCCGCAGTAAGTAAGGGTTTTGTGTGTGTGTGTGTGTCGTACTCTTGCATGTGTTTCCAACTGAAAGTGTTCCGGGCTGCCACGACTCCTGATGATATCCAGGACAACACTCATTACAGCTCTCACCACACGTGTTGTGCTCACACACACACAGCAGCTTCTGAGGACACACAAATGAGAAGACAGTGAGACACATCACACAGTGGGGTGAGAATGAAAAGAACTTGACATGACTGACAGCGTCTGCTCCAGTGTGTGCACTGTTACCTTGGTAACAGGATCCCACGGGCAGCTCTGGGCATGGCCATAGCAGATACACATCCCGCCCACTGAGATATCTTTGATAGAGTAATAATACTGGAAACAAGAGAGACAGACTGAGATGAAGTTTTTCTCAAAGTCAGGAGTATTTTCGTGTAATAATGCTCAGGACCGCAGCAGATCAGATGTGCTTCATACCCGTCGGGTGACGATGGGATCGACATCTTTAGGGTCTCTGTAGCTGAGGGTCATGAGGTCAGCGTTGAGCGTGCGTATTCTCTGCAGACGCAGGCGGATGTATCGCGCAGACGTGAAATCCAGCAGTTCTGGGGTCAGATCATCTGCGCTGGGACGGCCGTTTATCAGAGACGTGTGGATCTGTACAGAGATGAGAAATGAATGACTGTGAACTGCTGTAGTTCTTTAAACACCGTCTGTTTAACATCTGGACACAGTGAGGTGTAAATATTGTCTCAGAAGACAATGTCTGTTGTTTCCACATCACATAACAACTGAAACAAACTCATCTCAACCTTCTAAAACTGTTTTCTTATTGACACATGATCATTCACACAAGAAACACGGCTGTGACCCAGCCGGGTTACCCAGCATGCACCGCTCACCTCGCCGTGCTCCAGCGGCACCAGACGCGAGTAGTAGGATGTACAGATGACCTCATCGTCCCTCTTGTATGTAGGGGGGCCGAGGCGGGGGGTGACGTTGTATCGGGTCAGACACTCTGTGTCGCTGATAGCATAATACTGCCACGGCTGGAAGTTCACTCCGTCCAGAGAACGCTCCAGAATCCAGTTACCGGGTCGTGGAGAGTTGGCTGCTTTAATGATGATGTAAGCGACCTGGAAGACCTGCAGGAAGAACAAACAGACGTCTGGTCATGTCAAGCTTCATTCAAGTATCTGCACTGTTGCGACTTATTACAGAGGAGACCGCGCTAAAGCAACTCAAGAGTGTTAACAATCATCAGCTGAAAGTTCAGCTCATCAACAGTCTGATGATCCTGTGACCTTTGACTTCACGTCTGGTGTCTCTTTAAACATACGTCTCTGAATTCATTCCTCCAGTCAGAATCGATCCAACATTTACACTGTTAACGTTCTCATGACCCTTCGTCTGTGATCCGTGTGTGTCACTGTGAGTTCTGATGGAGACCTCTCTGAGCTCATCACATGTGCATCTTCTCTTCAGAACTCAAATGTAGTTTATGGTCTTAAATGAAACACACACACTGCAGATGATTTCAATCTTCTGCATTCAACTCCTGCAGTCTGAATATATCTGTCGAGTGTTGTGTTTACCGGATGCTTAGCAATGTAAAAGTGAGAAATAAACAAACACCTGTATGTGCTTGTGTGTCTGCAGGTAATGAGTGTTCATAAACACTTTGATCTGTGCACACAAGCCATCCCACAATCCTTAAAGGAACATCTTTAGACATCAACGAGTGGAAATGTGAAATGATCAATTACAGACCCCTGTTTCCACCCAAACATCACTGACATGATGAAGTACTGAGACATACCTGAGATAATTATAGGCTAGTCTATGGCGAAATTATGGGGTGGTTGCTAGGGAAACCAAGTAGTGCTGGGATAGAGCTTTATAAAGAACATATCAGACTGGATTAAAGATTTGAAACACAGAAGAACAGTCTTAGAACAAACATGTAGACATTAAAACCAGCGACCGATGGAGGTTTAGACCAATTCTACACGTTACCAACAGTCTAAACTTTACACATTAGACCAAATAAATCATGACATGTTTCCTGTGACCTCACAGACATAAAACAGTGTGTCGTGTCAGTTTAGATACACTCAAGGGTGTCTGGATTTGTCAAACACAATATTGCTGAGATTTTCCAAACAGACAGAAATCATACACACACACTAGACTCAGAGTGTGATTAACATGAAGAGAAACACTGACTCATTAATGACATCCTTCATCTCCGAACTAAACACTATTAGCATCTTTAGTTAATAAACACATGGTGTCCAAACACACAAGACAACACAAACATCTCACGCTCGTCTCAATGTAAACACACATCTGATGTCCAAACACTTCTTCAACAGCTGCAGCAGCCCACACACACGTACGCACACACTCACAAACACACACACCTGTGAAGATGTGGTTTGCTCTGTGATGTTTGTTGCTCAGACTTCAGAAGTGTTTTATGATTGTGTTTCACCTCCGGTGTGATCTACTTGTGCATGTCAGACAAACACAAAGTAACTTTAACATCTTAATATTGAGAATTCCAGTCTGTCTGATTTATAGATCTGACTCTGAAGGATTGACGCTTATAAACAGAAACTATATCTTTGTATAGATCTTGTGAGGTCAAAGCTTTGAGAAAGGAGATCTGTGATGTGATTTTAAGGTGTTGAAAGAGTTTTTAAAGTCACCCGACTGCACCCCCTCTCTCTCCAGGTGTGTGACATTAGCATGTGTAATCCTGCACACACAGCCTGAGGGTCACTGGGGTCGTCTGAATGATCCCCGCCGCCCGCCCCAGTAAAGACACAGACAATAGATTGACTCATCTTTACTGCAGACAGCCTGTGGTCAGACCTCTCCTCTTGTGCCACATCAGCAGATTTACACAGAAACGCTGAGTTACATGAGCTTATGAATCAAAGACCTCAGTGATGTTTCTACAGGGCTTGTGGTTCAGTCCAGACAGGAATCAAATCATTCATTAAATACTGGAACGTTCTATAAACGGTTTCAAATCTTCTCCAAATGAACTCTTGTGAGGTAACTACATTATTTCAACAACATGACCTCCTCTTGCGTACGGTACCCAAGTACAGTGATTGGGTCATCTTCATCCTGACATGATCTTATTGTGTGAATTATAATTCTGAAACATTTCTCTAATCTTGCATGATTTAACTGAACACACAACAGTAAATGGAGCTGCGCTGGCAGTGTTTGGATGTGGCAGTAGATTCCACTAAACAAAAAGCTGAAGGTTAATTTGCACATGAACACACGAGTGACCCGTAATCAAGTGACCGTCTTTGTGTTGAGCTGCAGAAGGAATGTGTGTGTGTGTGTGTGTGTGTTCTAGAGAAAACGTCTCTGCTTACATTAAAAGTTATGCTGTGGTTCAGTTTCTCTGTGAATGTTGTCTTTACATTCACCCTGCCATCATTACGTACACACTGTGTAACTGAAAGCTGTGCTAATTGTACCCTAGCAGTGCTAGCTGGGGGGCTTCCTGTGTGTCTGAATGGAGGAGATCTGAAGAGATTAGAGAACCTCGGGCCGTCGCACAACAACACTCTGTTTGTCTAGAGACACACTAAACCTTAAACCACAACATTCCAGCACACAACAAATTACACACTGATCCCTAATGGTTAAAGAGGAACTATTACAATGTCCTCAAAATGACATTTCATGTGTGTAATGCTGCTGTGTGTGACGGTGAGCAGTCTGCAAAGCCGAAAGTAAATTAATAAAAAAGTTATTGTCTTGGGGAAAAGTTGTCGACTCTGAATCACACGAACGAGTCATCTGTCGTTCTCAGTTCAGTTCTGGGTCAGATTTGCATCAGACAGGACAGGAGGGCATTAGACTTGCTGAACTAATCATTTGAGTCAGTCAAGAAGTAAGGTAGTAATAACGGCCTATTATTAGAAAATGAAAGTGTTTTTACACCGTGTATGTACGTAAACTTGTTGATTGAAACTCCAAAAACAATCATTCACTGAAGCAGACGTTGACTTCCAAAGAACAACAGAGTGCCTTTCAACGTGTCTTTATATGTACCTGTCTTAAGTCCAGAGTAATGGTGACCCAGTGAAACTGACGACCGTTCTTGATGCTTGGGCTCTGCCACCATTGGTTAGTGCCGTCGATGGCGTTGGTGATGGGGTGTTGTTCTGTTAACAATAAAGCAGAACGCGTTAAATAGCTGTCAATTAAGTAGGAATGCACATGAAATCTTGGCTTCTTTATAAATCTAGTGTTTCAAAGTGGTTGATGAGCTGACAGTACCTTTAGGATTTTGGCTGCTAGCATCACAGATGCGACACTGAGGGTTACGGATCCGTCTTCCAGGAACATGCTCCACTAGTTTACAGTACATCTCAGAAACGGGTTCACCACACGTGGCGTTAGTCGTGATATCTGCATCGCTGGCAAGGTTCAGGATAGCAGGGAACAGACCTGGAAGCACAGACAGAGAATGTTTCCAAAAAATACATCTGTGCATTTGTCCTTAAGCATTTAGTTTCTTTGAAGAGTGACCCCGTCCCCCCCCCCTCGTCTGCGAGTCATGACACAACTAACACATCTCAGACATAAGCAGAGACAGCCCTAAATTCTCATGAACAGCTCTTTAATGTGAAGAGTCCAGACTGATCCTTCCTGACAGCTTCATGAGAGGGAGACAGTGAAGGTCGTCTTCTCTTCAGGGTCAATTGTATGACTCATAAAACTCCCAAACTCAAGAGCACAACAACATTCTCCTGAAAGTCACCATGTTGGAGATTTAAGATGATTTGAAACTTGATGATTGTTAATGAAATGTGATTGTCAGGTGTTGTTGATGAGATGATAGTGATGTGGGACGTGAGAAGCACAAAACCTTCAATGATTGCTCAGGTTTGTCTTCACCCACAGGTCATGTGTGTGTATGTTTGACGGACCCCTGGAGTGATGCTGAACACACAGAGACTTCAAACAGCACACAGATGACGAGACTGCTGTGAGACATCTGTCCTGCGTTTGCATGTCACTGATACACTGAGAGTCCACCACTGCACTCCGTCGCATTTAAACCACTCGCTGAGCATCAATCAACACAGACACTTTTGTCAGTGGTTCCACACCAACCTTTTAGACCAGATCGAACTCCATTCTGACGAAATACTCATTTATAAAACAAAATGAAGATCAGACCCCCGTCAGAGCAGCTTATGGGTTGCTTTGGTGGGAAAGCGGAGCGGGGGTCTGTGTTTACTGCAGCTTTACACAATAGAGTCAGGAATAATTGACGCCTCGGACCCTTAACGGCTCATTCGGTTCAGTAGGCTTGGAAATAGCTTACAGTCAAGTAAACATATCATTTCATCCCTACGGTACATTATAAAATCAATGAATATTGTGATAAGCTGCAAATGGTCTTATTCAATCGTACTGTTGTTGATTTTTTTTTATATGTTTTTTCTGTAATGATGATTACTACAAAAAGAATGAGTGACTGTCAAAACATAAGACACAAAACAATGAGATTTTCTTTCAATTTAGTCTCGTTTTGCAGATGCCTAAATCTTTATATGTTATATGTAGGACACTGTAAGTTTAAAGAAGCTCATGAATACAGAAGCGAAAGAGTCGTCATTTAATAGAGGAGATTAAAATCTCATTTGAAGACAACTAGTTAATCCTATCAAAGAGTCTCCAGGACAGATCTGCAGAATTTACATGTGAACAGAGTCTGTCATCAGATCAGTAAGTGGATCTGATAACAACCAGACAATGTGATCCTGTTGATTCAGCTCCAAACCTCTGATTCTAGATAAACACACATAAAGAGCATTCATACAGCTTTCTGGAGCACTTCAAAAAACATGAAAAATCTTTCCGACACAGATCTTCACCCACGCTGTCTGCAAAGACAAAAACTAGTTTTCTCCTCTCTAGGATTGCACTACATGGCAACATGTTTTGTTCCTGTGGTGTGAAATGATTCTGCTTTTATATCAAACACATGCAGAACTCTCACGTGACCTTCAGAAGATTTAATCTCACATATACATTCAGCTAAATAAATACAAAAGACTGATCACATCACATGACCCGTCGACTTCCCTTTCACCTCACAGGACTCAAATGGGTCACAGCTACAACAACATTAAACATGTTAAACAAATGTGAGGGTGAGAAATCACATCAATGTGCCAATTCTGCTATAGTGTCTGTGCAAATACAGCAGAAATTTGAATTTTGATAGTTGAATTAAAATAAGTGTTGTAATGCAATGATGTAAAAGTACTTTTTGAATAAGTCTTTATATTTGTGCATATATATTTCTTTATTTTACTTGGATACACTTCCCCTAAGCATTTATGTTACTACAAAATAAAAGTATAGAAACAGAACTGAAATAGAGGAGTCTGCGATCCGGTCACCATGACAATGCTGAAGTAATCATTGGTTAAAGCTCAATGTGCAAGTGCACAAAGGTGTTCTCTGTGATTCATATCAACACAAGCTTTTAATGTGCTGCTGCTTTCAAAGATAAACTGATTTTTTCAGTTTCAACGAATGATGAAATGACTGTGTTGTTACTGTGAGGGAAATGCAAGGAAAGAAAGAAGTAAAAGCCAGACAGATTTTGTTCCAAGTTGTTCTCTTCGAGGGATATATTTGGGTGGAGGGAACTACATCCTTTTGTAAAGTTATTAAGTAAAGTGGTTTCTGAACTTGTATTTTGATAGTTAAGCAATTTGGCAACATGTTGTTCCAGACAAAACACTGAGCTTGAGACAGAATTTTTTCTCTGTTGTACATTTATATGCAAGCAACATTTTTTATCTTTATGCTAAAAATATAAACATGTTTGCTTCAACTTTACTTTAAATACTTAAGTAGATTTCATATAAAAAGACTTTTTCTCAAGTCATATTCTAAAAGGCTACTTTCACTTCTACCAAAGTCATTTTCTGGCAAGATATTTGTACTTTTAATCAAGTCAGATGCTAATAAATAATGATCAGTGTTTACAGACACCACAGTAGGGTTTTCATTTGGAATGTCACATCAATCAGCAGAATACAGAGACATTAACATATGTAGTTTCATCTCTTAAATCTGATGTTCTGTGAAACACTGACTGGAATCACACACACACTGACTATATAATCAATAGTTTTCAGTTTCAACATCTACAGTTACAACAACAAAAACAAGAATCAATCACAAACCTCTGATAAATGTATTCAATTGAAAACATCATTTTACACAACTTATATCAGTTTTATATTGTGTGTGTGTGTGTGTGTGTGTGTGTGTGTGGGACAGAATATCCCCATATAGAAAGAACGTCTTTTAAATGAGAGACATTTTTTGGTTCCCATGAGGAAAAACGACTTTGTGCAAATGCAGATTATTTATGTGACGGTTGTATTTAGACGTGATGAATAGAATAAACAGTTTGTATGGCATAGAGGTTATTATTTCTATGAAAAGTTCCCATAAAACAACGCAACATGTGTGCTCACCTCTCTGTTGGCCCTCCACACACACCAGGGTCGCGCACATAAGCGCGAGCACCCGCCGCCGCATCATCATCATCCTCGTCTTCAGTCACGTCAGAATAACTGATAAACTTACAGTATAAAACTCTACTGCCTGAAATTAACAGAGTTTTACATGAAATTCCATAAACTCTTCTTCTGTCCGTCTCTCATTCAAACTTTACTCTCTTTCACTCAGCTACAGGGTATCCCACCGTGACCGGAATGAACCATGTGTTCAGTCTAAGGGGGACGACGACGGGGGGTTCTGGAACGTACCAATGGTCGGTAAAATGGGTTAAAAGAGGAAAGTATTCGTGTGTTGTGTACTGCTCTTTATCCGTGACGTGTTTTATTCATATGTAAAGCATTATCATAATTAATCATATGTAATAATTTCGTACATGTAGTATTTTGGCGCGAATCCCCAGCGCATGCATGGTGTGGCCTGCGCGTGACGGATCTTAACAGAAGCGTTATCACTAGTTACCGCCACATTTCATTTTCCAGTCACAAATCTTCAAATGTATGCGATTAAACTACTGAAGTGTCGAGAACATACATTACGGAGTTTACATCCACATGGTAATGGGCTCATTTACAAGAAACAGGTCTTTAAAGGTAACAAAGCACATAAACTGCGTAACTATTTTGTGCACTCGTCAATCTTGACAGATTTGAGTAGTGTGTGTAGTTTCATACAATACAGTATTATTTTTAAGTTGCTATAGTCTGTTCTTAAGTTTTCGCTTCGTCAGCGTATTCACTGCTGCATCACATTGCATTTAAATGACCTGAGACGGAAACAGAAAGAAACGAAGGGATGACGAGTTTATAAATTGACCCGGAACGCACTGTGACCATATGGGAAACTTCCAGAGAAGTCTTTAATTAATGTGTAATGTTTTACTCTTGACCGGCCGTTTGGTGCCGCATTCCTTCTGAGAAACACCCCCCACCGAGCACATATCACCGCGCTTAGAGCTCGCTACAGATCACGTGGGAAACAGCGCCAACCTCGCTTTTGTTGAAGCTTTTTGTAGACTGGTGTGCACGTGCGGTTAGAGGGTCAAACAACTATGTATGTAAGATCTATAAAACATGCGTACATGTATGCGCGTGTCAGACGCTTTCATTTAAAGTGATTTACACTCAGTGCATTCAAGAGTTTTATCAGAATAATATAATGCTGCTGACGCAATGATCTCTAGCATATGATGAGTCTCAAGTGTGCTCTCTTTTCCTCATTTCTCTATATTTGGGTTTATACCTTTATCGGATTTGACTGTAAACTATTATAACATTTGTTTGTTATCCTGCCAAGAATTTAGTTAGTCATTTTTGGAAACACTGACACTGAGTTCTATATATATTTTATTGTTATCTTTTCTCATTTTATGGTTCAGTTTTAATAAGGCTTTCGGAGAAGTGGAATAGCTGTTTGTTCGAGCTTTGCTGCCATCTACTGGAGACCAACTTGATATGCAGGAGGTTGAATCACAGTTCTTATTATCAGCGATTAGAGAAAAATGTCATTAAAATGATCCGTGTGTTTCAGTAATATAATGACTCACACATGTGTATCTACACAATTAGATAGACTTTCGTATCTTATTTGTTACCACTACTGATCTCTCACACGAGTGCGCAGTGACGTCAGTGACATCAGCTCTCCAGCAGGGGGCAGTAAAGGGCTTGTAAACTCTCTGCACTCTGTCTGGACTGGAGAACTTTTCCTTTCTGCTTTTATCTTGCTGACAAAATGCTGAAGCTACTGCAGTTATTATTACTATGAGAGATAATAAGAATAAGAGGGAGTATATTATCTTTCATTACATGAACAACATTTACTGATATTTTAACACAATGTCTGTTTGTAGTAGTGATGTGAGGAGATGTGACGCTGGGCTGGCTTTATATTTTGATAATGTTTGTTATGAAGAGAAGGTCAGGTTAGTCTGGTTTGTTAGTTTACTGTACTGCAGACGGGTGAACTGTGCTGATGTTGATGATCGATTCATTATCAGGATGGGACACAAATGTATCACTATCTATAATATAATATATGCCTGGTTCTAGAGCTGTGCAATTAATGGAAAATTCATCGTAATCTTCAATTTTGTCCTTCAACAATAACAAAACAAAATAATGGTGGTAAAACTATTATTGTGCTGCATTTCATTTGGCAAGGATCTTCTCTTTTTCTGCGTTAAACTGCCCTGTCACAGCTTTCATTTACAGTGGTTCAGCTGTACCGTTTCTTTACAGTTATTTTTTAGTTGAATTCACGGTTTAAAAGCCAGTTTTTTTCTTTCTATGTTGTTTCAAAACTTAGTGACTAATCGTGTTAAATAACCAGGATCTCAATATTTGCCAATAAAAGTTGTAATGATGATTTTTGTCATAATCAAAAAGCCCTACACGGTTTCAGGTTTATGGCATAGTCATGACTTAAGCGAAGCTTTGTCTGTGAAACCGGGCCATAATGTATTCAATTAAAGTGACTTCAGGTGTGGCTCAACCAAAGATTTTTCACCTTATGAATCTGATCGTGTTTAAATGCAGTGTTTTGTATCCATAAATATCATTATAACCTTAGTCTGTCTGATTCTAAAATGAGTCTCTCAGTATGAAGTTCTGTACTGGTTCCTCGTGAGGTTCCTGTAGGAAAGACAGTTTTGTCTGTGTTTGTCTTCATCAGATCAGTCTCTGGTTGTGCTCCGTGTGGCTTCAGTTAAAACCTGAAGACTCTGATGGTGCAGATGGACTCTTTCACAGCTGATGCTCATTTTCAGATGGTTTTGGGCCGGTTCTGGTGCCAGTCTGGCAACATTCCCTCAGTTCAACTAAAGGCCCGGGGCAGCAGTGAGCACATCACCCAGCTGGACCTGTGTCTGAGTCATAATGTCAGAACAGACAGTCTGTTTGCTGCTGGTAGAAAAAAACAGCCAACGATCTTCAGGAGGAGAATGTAAGGGATCATTTAAGTGATGCATTACACATCAATCATAGTATAGTCAACATATGTAGTAGACATTATGTTTTGCATCTTAAAACAAACTATTTGTAGACATCTCCATTTGAACTCTGAACATATGTGATTCCAGTGTGAACTCTAGTGGGGTGGGTGCATACAGGTGTCATGTCAGGTGCTCTAACAAGAAGGTTAAAAATGACAGCTTCTATTATCTGTCGCTAGAGGTTCACACACTGCACAGCTCTTCACAGAGACCTCAAGCATTGCTCTATAGGCCCGTAAGCTTCTGATTCAGCTGGTGTTGTGTTTTACTCCTCCACCACAGTCCCATTTCACAGACGTTATAACTGACATCTTTCCACAGTGTAATAGTGTGTATCCTCCTCAAACATCTATCATTCTCCTCTGCTTTATTTCTCTCATTTCATCATCCCTCATTCTCAGATGTCCATATCATCCACTGCAGAAGAGCTGAGCATCTCTGCTTAACATCAAATTAAAGAGCTGTATGCAACATAATATTTCTCAAAATAAACGTTTTTGACCAAAGTTTCCTATGATTAAACTTATTTGCTGTAGAAACCAATCCAGTCAGAACATGTTCTTGTTGAAGTCTTCACACTTTTCTTTAAGATTGAATTTTTACTAGTGGTGGGCATAGATTAATTTTTTTAATCTAGATTAATCTAGATTAATTCCAAAATTAATCTAGATTAATCTAGATTAAAATGTCTCATTTGAATTCTGCCGAAGGCATTCAGAATATGTGTGCTACCCAAATAATGACTAAAAGTAAGTCTTTGAGAACGGGTTTCTCAAGCCAGGTGGCGCATTAGACCAGTGGCTCATCTCCTGTTTCCAAAATGCATCACAAACTGCTTGAGAAAGCTGTTCTACTATGATAATTGGTGATTAAAATTAAATTATGTTCAATAAGATGAACTTGTGTTTACTTCCGCATTAGCTAAGGGATGATTTGCGTTTAGGTGGTACTTGAGACTGGAAGAGCTCCTACAGTACATTTACATTTAGTCATTTAGCAGACGCTTTTATCCAAAGCGACTTACAAAGAGTGAGGGAGCAACAAGCGATATGTCATACAGGAGCCATAATACATTAGATCTCAATACAAAGTTACTGGTTTCAACTAAAGTTAGACCACTACCTGTTGAGAGAAAGTGTTTTTTTTAAACCAATTCCGCATTGCACAAGGTGCAAACAACCTTAGTCTTGTCGATGTTTCTATTGGGAAGCTTCTTAAAAATTAATATTCCCTGAAGCAAACCCGGCGGCTTCATAGCTGCATCCATGTAAGCACGTCACGTTTGATGCGGTAATTTCACAGTAACGTTATGTTGTGTTCAGACCAAACGCGAATGGCGTGTCAAGCGCGAGTGATTTATGTGTTAATGCAAAGAGCCAATAGACCTACTTGCTGCGCGAATCGCGCGAATGAAGCCCTGGTTATGAGATGATGAGGCGGCTTCTGCTTCCGCGAATGACGCGAATCACGCGAGTTGAAAAATCTCGTTCTCGCCCCGTACAGTGCAGTTAAGCTGGTATACATCCGCGCTAAAATATCAAGGTGAAAGTCATCATAGCTTGCGTAGTATAGACCCAGCTGCCAACCCAACTTTGAGAATAGATTAACGGCGACATTTTTTTTAACGCGCGATAATAGTCTCACTGCGGCCCACCACTAATTTTTACCCTTTCACATGAACTTGATCAAACTGTATCATTTTGGCTTTATGTTATTTACATTTACATTTAGTCATTTAGCAGACACTTTTATTCAAAGCGACTTACAAATGAGGTAAATAAGAGAAGCAATTGGAACTACATAAGGACAACATAAAGCATAAGCACAGTAAAACTGGTCTGTATTAGCGAGTGAATATAAGGGGGTGGCAAACCAGTGGTGGTCTTGTAGGCCAGGAGCAGAGTCTTGAGTTTGATGCGAGAGACTATAGGGAGCCAATGTAACTTAATGAATAGAGGAGTGACGTGTGCTCTCTTCGGTTCATTAAAGACAACTCTTGCTGCTGCATTCTGGATCATCTGTAGAGGTTTGGTCGTGCATGCTGGAAGTCCAGCCAGTAGCAGATTACAGTAGTCCAGTCTGGACAGAACAAGAGCCTGGACTAGGACTTGCATAGTATGCTCGGATAGGAAAGGTCTAATTTTCTTAATGTTGTAGAGCAGGGTTCCTCAAATCTTACCATGGAGGGCCGGAGCACAGCAGAGTTTAGCTCCAGCCCTGATCAAACACACCTGAGCAAGCTAATCAAGTTGTTCAGTATCACTAGAAAATCACAGGTATGCAAGTTTGATCAGGGTTGGAGCTAAACTCTGCAGTGCTCCGGCACTCCAGGGTAAGATTTGAGGAACCCTGTTGTAGAGGATGCATCTACAGGACCGGGTGGTGCTGGCAACATTATCCGTGAAGTTTAGCTGATCATCGATCACCACTCCCAGGTTTCAGGCCGTTCTGGAAGATGTGAGGGTTGATGAGTCTAGTTAAATGGAGAAGTTGTGATGAACTTTGGGTCGGCCGGGATCACAAGCAGTTCTGTTTTTGCAGGGATCAGCTGCAGGTGAAGCTGTGTATAATCCACAAAGCAGTGATATGAGAAGACATGTTTCCGAATGACAGAACCTAGGGACGTCAAGTACATGGAAAAGAGCAACGGTCAAAGCACTGAGCCCTGAGGCACCCCTGTATTGAGATGTTGGGACTCAGAGACCTCACCAGGATACTCTAAATGACCTGCCTGAGAGGTAAGACCTAAACCATTGTAGCACCACTCCAGAGACACCCATAGTCTTGAGGGTGGACAGGAGGATGTGGTGATTAACTGTGTCAAAGGCGGAAGATAGATCCAGTAGGATGAGTACAGATGAGTTAGAGGAAGCTCTTTCCAGTCTCAGGGCTTCAATGACTGAGAGCAGCGCAGTCTCAGTGGAATGACCGCTCTTGAAACCAGACTGGGTGCTGTCCAGGAGGTTGTTCTGTGTGAGAAAGAAGGAGAGCTGGTTAAATACAACACGTTCTAGAGTTTTGGCATTGAAGGGGAGGAGAGATTCTGGTCTGTAATTATCTAACTGTGCAGGATTAAGAGTGGGTTTCTTCAGTAGGGGGGTTATAGGGGCCTCTTTGATGACTGTGGGAAATGTACCCATGTTGAGAGACGAGTGGATAATGTGGGTCAGAGCAGGAGCAATAGCTGGAGAGATGGCCTGGAGGAGATGGGTGGGGAAGAGATCTAGCGGGCAGGTAGTCGGATGGTTAGAAGAAATTACCTTGTAAACATCATCTTCAGATAAGAGAGAGGAAGAGAGGAGTGAGCTTGTGTAAGGGATTTGGGCATGTTTAAGAGGGGGCAGCGCAGAGAACTGACGGCTGATTGTGGTCGTTTTCTTTACGGAGAAAGATGCAATATCATCAGCTGTAAAGTCAGATTGAGGTGAGGGGGCAGGCGGGCAAAGAGAGTACTAGGGTCACGAGGGTTGTTGATTTTAACGTGGTAGTAGTGAGTTTTCACAGAGGAGACATCAGCAGAGAAAGAAGGGAGGAGAGACTGGTAGAGATTGAGGTCAGTAGGATCTTTGGATTTGTGCCACATTCTCTCAGCAGACCTGAGCGTGGCACGATGATCCTGGAGAACATCAGATAACCAGGGGGCGGAAGGGGATGTGGCTGGCCTAGATGTAAGTGGACATAAGCTGTCTAAGCAGGATGTTAGTGTGGAGCAAAAAGTGTCTGTGATGCTGTTAGTATTCAACTGAGAGAGATCTGTTCAGAGGGAGGGAGCATGTCGGAGACAGCAGAGGATAAGTGGGCGGGAGAGAGTGTTTGTAGGGTGCACCGGAATGTATCCAGTGGGGAAGCATGTGTAGTGTCTGGAGAAGTTGGGTCAAGATCAAGAGTGATGAGGAAATGATCAGACATACGCAGCGGGCGACCTGAGATTGATGAGTGGAGCAGTAGCGTGTGTAGATAAGATCTAGTTGATTACCAGATTTATGGGTTGCTGAAGTGGGAACTCACTTGAGGTCAAACGATACAGTCAGGTTGTTGAAGTTGGCAGCCTGTGGTTTTTCAAGGTGGATGTTAAAGTCTCCAAGTACCACCGGAGGAGTACAATCCACAGGGAACGATGATAGAAGCATATCCAACTCCTCCAAGAAATGTCCAAGCTCACCTGGGGGATAGATAACTACAACAAGAGTTTAACAGGGTGGATGACAGGAACAGCACGTGACTCAAAAGAGATGTTGTCACATGAGGGTGCTTACTTCATGACCCTTGAGGTCAACATAACGTGCCTTTGTGTCTGTAATCATGTTTGAATGTATGTCTGTCAGCTTTAAATATTCAGAGTTTATTTATGTTTGTTGGCTCGGGTTTACAGCTGAATGACGTCTGTGGGTTCAAAGGTCAAATTGTGATGGAATACATTAATCCAGTGTATGATTTTCAAGAGATCGGAAACACAGTAACTGTGCTCAGAGTTTACTATTACTTTCCTGTTCAGCTCAGTGGCTGTAGAATGATGCTAGCAACTCCAGCGTTACACTGTTAAAGTGGAGGTATATGCTATGTTATGCATTCTGACTTCTTTACACTAGCCAGGTTTCCATCACCATTCAAAATGCGCAAATTGAATTAGTGCATTGAAAATACGCCCAATGGAAACACGTCAATTTTGCAAAAACTCTCATGTATCGCAAAAAAGTTCTCAAGCTCAGGCAATGCGATAAACGCATTTCACAAAACATCCATGGAAACACTTTTAGTCGTATTTACAAGTCATGTGGCGTATAAAAAAGTCTGTTTTGGCAGAATATTTGGAAAGATAGGATCTAAGTAATACACATGAAGTAATATCTTATATGATGACTCTAATGCAGGAAAACGAGTGAGTGCAGTATGGAGATTTATTAGGAACAGTGTGGTAAAATGAAAGTATATAAGGAAATATTGACATTTTTCTTCACTCTTTTATAAGGCTAGGTGGCACTATGCACTAAAGTTTGTTTGCAACCTGCCATAAAACCTGGAAGAAGAAGTACGGCCAGAATGAGTTATCGCCAGAAGAATCAAAATACACTTTAATCGCATTACAACATTTAACGGAAGAGCAGTCATTCCGTGACATTTAGAAAACATCGCTTAAATTTTGCGCAATCAGTAATGGAAACCTGGCTTCTCTCTCTCTCTTTCCCATTTTCAAGGTCAGAGGTCAAACATTGATGGGTATATTCTGAATACTCAAGAGGGTCTTAAAAGAGCAGGTCAGATTCTTCACTGGTTTATTTTTAGGTAGTTGTCTGGTTAATGGATTCAGCCGTGATCTTTTGTTGTGTTCTTTAATGTTCCCTGTTAGATTGACAGTATACTTTTAGAAAACGTGTTTTCATCTTTGTCTTGTTTGGAGCTGTTGTTGAAAGGGCTGTGGAAAAAAGATATAGTTTAATAGAATTATGTATTAATGTAAGAATTAAGGGCAGTCCACTTTAGGATATTGGTACAAAAAATCTCTGTTTAGCCTGATGAAGACTAAATGATTCATTTGACTTTAGACTGTCTGTAGCTTTACACATTTTATACTGATGCCAGCTGAAATTTAACAACCAACTAAACCGGTATTAATGTTTAATAATAGAGTTCAGGTGTTGAGAGTTGGCTTGAAAATAATCGACATACATACATTACTGTGAAGCATATATTCTCTTGAGTGTTTCTGTTCGGGGTGGAATATCACAGATTTCAGATGATTTGGCAACGAGACACGCAATTCACGGCCAAGAACCAGATGGCCCACAAATGCCACTTGATATTGAACCTCTTGCAAACACCAGCCTTATAACCTTTTATTCCACATCTCTGGTTATTTAATACGGCGAGAAAGTGAAAGCGTACAACTGAAGGTCTAATTGACATTTAAAGATTGATTTAATGAGTTTGTTTATAGTTTGTTTTCTTGTATTCCTTTCAGAAACCTAGACCTTATAGCTTTCCTGTGGGTCAGTGGTCACAGCCTGATGCTAGCAACGCCAAGGTCATGGGTTCGATCCCACAATGCAATGTTAGTCGCTTTGGATAAAAGTATCAGCCAAATGCAGAAATATAAATGTCAACATGTCAATAACAGTCAATGCACTTGATCTATTAATAGATGAGGAGTTGAGTCAGAATGTGAATGTTTACACTGTTGGGCTTGATAACGTTCATTCTGTTAAAACATGTTGATCATATTCTACTTTATTTTGAGTGAACAGTGAAGGGGGGGTTACAGCACCATCATATTTCACCTCGTCCTCCACTCGGGGCACTTATCACACTTAAATGACAGGAGCAACTGCAGGGTTGGTTGTTAAGTGTTGCTACAGTAATGTTGTTTGACATGGGATATGTTTCCAATCGTCTCTCAGAACTTCCACTGTCAGCATGCTTGTGTTGTGTTTTTAGATCTCTTCCAGGCAGATCACTCCATGATTCTTTGCCCGTTGAAGACATCAGCAGAAGTCAAGTGGATGTAAAGAAAACTTGATCTTGATGAGAAGAAGAATCTGGGAAAGAGAGCAGAAATGGGAGGAACGCAGTCAAAGAATGTGACAGACGAGGAGGCGATGACATCGGGAAGAAAGAGCGCAGCTCAGGATGAAAATCTTCCGACGGTCGAACGGATCAGAAAACACACGGTCACACACTTCGGCTTCAGGGTGCTCATCTTGGCTCGCCACGGCATGCTGGAACTTCCGGAGGAATTATGGGAGCTGACAGAACTGCAGAAGCTCAACCTGTCGCTCAACCTCCTGCGCTCCATCCCGTCGTCTCTGGCTGTGCTGCAGAATCTGGTGGTGTTGAATCTATGGGGGAATCAGTTGACCAGCTTGCCTCCTGAAATTGGCCGCCTCAGGAACTTGAAGGTTCTGTTTGCGTACCGCAACCGTCTGAGCGACGTTCCTGAAGAACTGGGCTGCTGCACCAAACTGGAGGTGTTGAGTTTGGCCAACAACCAGCTGACAGGACTCCCGGCATCTCTGTCGGCCCTCAGCGGACTGAAGAAACTCAACCTGAGTCACAATCATATAACACACATCCCGGGGTGTGTCTACACCATGAAGAACCTGGTGTTTCTGCAGCTGGCCTGCAACAAACTGGAAAACATCGCAGATCAGATCCAGGCTCTCGTTGATTTAAAAATCCTCATCGTGGAGGGAAACTGCATACACTCGCTTCCCAAGATGATCTGCTGTCTGACCAAGCTGGAGCTGTTGAATGTGGATTTTAATGATATTCAGAACGTTCCTGCAGAGATGCACAGGCTCAGAGGTCTGGAGAGGTTGGCATGCCACCCGTTGGATAAAGGTCTTCACATCATGCACAATCCTCTCCTCAAGCCCATTAAAGATGTTCTGGAAGGAGGTCTGCAGGAACTCTACAACTATCTGAAGGCTCCGTGATACTTTGCACATCTTGAAAGAACCTTGAGGGATTGTTTACCAGCTGTCTCTGAGAGATGCGTTTTTGATTCTGAACCTCACGTAAACACAGTAAAGGAATGGTATTTATTTATTTCTACCAACCACAGTTCATGTGTCTGTAGAATCTGTGGGTTGACAGAACATTTGATAGCATGTCATATAAAGCCATTAGAACATGAATACTAACAAAATATAACCAACAGGACTCGATGAAGATGATTTTACATTTAGGTATTTAGCAAATGTTGTGAGAAAAACAATGAAGTGATTCATCATATGGAGGAAAGTAAATAAGTGTTGTACAGAGTTACAAAGTTTAAGCCAGTTCAAGAAAGGATCAATTAAATGTCAACTTTTTCACAGATGTAAAATTGCTTGAGACACAAACAAGTCAACAGTTGACATGGACAGGGCCGGTGCAGCGCAGGCAGTTGTCTGGGGTGTGATGTGCCTCCAACTTCAACACACAACGTCAAACCACTGCAAGAGTGTTTCGAAAGCACGTCCTCACATGCGATGCGATGCATGCCCCCAAAATCTCTTTTACAGTCTTTGGCATGTTTGTCATCACAAAAGATTCTTATTTTTAGGCGTTTTAAAACGCTTGCCCATTTAAACTTCTATGGATTTCTCACTCGAAGTGCGCACACATGCAGACGCTAGTTCTCATACAGCTCAAGGCTACAAGCAAGTTCATTATCCCTTATGTAGGCCTATAGACTCAAAACCTGCTGCTGTTTTTGTCATCAATGTTTGATACGAAATCATGAACCGCTCTTGATTAAAGAAGTTCTGTTTCTTTGTTTTATTTAATTCATACAGTGAAGAAGCAGTGTTTCGTTTCTACATTATTCAGTTTCTTTGTTAAAATGCGTCTGAACTGTTAAATATAAGTTTTTTTCATTCCCTACTTTGGCCTTAATAGTCTGTCATTTTTTCTTTCTATTTAAGTGGAAGACACCTACAGTGTCCCTATACACTTGTTTAGAGAAAATACAAGTCATTTATTTATGATGGGGCTTCTTTCCCATTTTAAATATATACTCATCCAAAAGAGTGGTAAAGTGAAAACTGTAAAATTGTTGTCAAAAATAACTGAAAAAATACATCTTGATTTGATCAGATGAGAAATGTTTGAGATCTCTGACTTAAGACAGCAGAAGTTTATAAGTTTGTTGTTTTGGACCATCATCCTGTAATCCTGTAGAGTTTTTTATCGTTTACTTTGCATAACCACAAGTAGAAACTTGAAAAAATTTGTTTAAGGATGAAGCTCTTCAGTGGTTGTGAGTGAAGTGCTATTGTAGAGTTGTGTCTTTAGAAATGAAGACGAGACGTGACTTTAAACCTGGAGTGTCAGACAGTGAATGTGTTGAGAGGGTCAGAGGTCACACATATGAAAGTCTTCACTTTAAGATTTGAGAGTGTGTTTAGCACTTAACACATTAACAAAACGTCATATTCAAAAACTCCTTTGAGAAAACACTTTAACCCAACACACAGCATTACACACACAGAGAGGAGAGAGAGAGAGAGAGAGAGAGAGAGAGATAAAGGTCAATGTTCAGTCTTGAAATGGAACCACTCTCATTTCTTTACTTGAACACTTCAAAAGACATCATTTATACAACTTCAACAGTTGTGTTGTTTGAACGTTAATGACATCCATGTGTCAACAGCATATTTTTTTATAAAAACATTTTTATTTATATGTTTAATACTACATTCCTCACATTAACTATAGTTAGTACAACAGTAAAACAGGGAGAAGGATTTGGTTTTGGACAGAGATGTAAAAATAATCACAGTCTGAAGAAGAACTGATGTTGATGATTGTTTCATGATGAGATGTCTTTTAATCTTTATGTTGCTGTTTAGTGTTGCACTGTTGTTTTACAGCAATAAGATCTTTCTCATATCAATGACTGTGTGAGATGTGTAGTTTTGTTACTCTAGCGCCCCCTGTCACCACACACCTGAAAGTACATGTTTGGAATTGAAAGGGTGACCATACCTGCCATTTTTCCCGGACATGTCCTGGCCAGGATATCTGATGTATCCTCCAGAGGTCTCATAAGTCCGACGCATATCTTTCCTCATCAAGGTTTATGATTTCAGGGTTTATTTCAGAAAAGCAAACGTTATAGTTCAATGTAAAAATGAAACTACAATGATTATAAGTCTTAAGAGAAATCGTTAAATTTTATAATGTTTTTTAACTGAAATGTGAGAACCTCAGGAGGACGCACCTGAAATCCTGGCCAGCACCATAGAGTCTATAACTCATGGTCATGGTCACCCACACCTTATTTATTTAAATCATATTTTGTCTTTGTCTTGTTTTCCTTAAAATAACAAAATGAAAATGTTCTTAGCCAATGCAAGAAGAAATGAAACATGCATGTAGTTCAGAAAATGTGTGTGTTTTTTATTCCTCTTGTCTGTTGTGTGACGTTAAGCACAAAATCCTGTTTGTAGGGTGTAAAGTGCTCTGTCAGCTTTCTCAAGAGGGAATTAAGCTTCTGCTGTGTAAATCCTCACTGTAAAACAAGATTTAGATTATGTCCAGCAGATGAAGTTTGTCATCACATGCCCATATGCTAAAATGCCAATTACTCACAATCTACCCTTTAAATGGACATGTATTTATATGAAGCATCTATATCGGTTTATATTGTGTTGCAATTTATATCTCAACATGTATAGCGGCATGAATAAATGACTTGTTTTAATGATTGTGTTGTTTTACTGCTGAAGCCCTATTTATTTATTTGTATTTATTTTGTTTTGTTAATTTAGTCTTGGTTATTTGTTGTGCTTTGATGTTGATAGGTTTCTGTACTTTATAAGGTTGACATTTAGGAGACACTTTTACCAAAGCAACAAAATTGAGGAAATCAACGAAACAATTTATCTTAAAACTTTTTACTTCGGTGTCTCTGAGAATCAGATGATGGCAAATAATGGCAAAATGAGATCTGAAAGATCAAGTGAAAGTTTTTGAGTTGACTTCTCTGCATAAGTTGTTTTTAAACGTATCTTGATGGTTTCTCTGAAACAGACAGACATGTGTCTTAATGATCGCTGATTGTGTTGGTTTGTTTATTTTAAAGGTCAATGTTCTCACATCCCCTCAGGATAAATATCACTTCTGAGAATCTCATTAAGAACACTTAAAGATCATTATTAAATGTCCTGAAAAGAGAAATCAAATATAAATGCTAATAAGGCGGACTCTGACGGGACATTTATTTTGAACACGTTGAACTTTTGCTGGTGTGACTGATCTGCCTTTCCAAAAACCATTCACATGAAGCTCCAAAATCCAGTCAATGAAACCTTGTGGAATAAATGACATCATTAGCATCATATTGATTTATTTCTTTGGATGTGTGGATGTGTGATAAGGCATGACAGTAATGTATGATGAAGTGACGAAAACAGTGCTGTGAAACAAATGTTTCAGTCATAGCCTGAAGCTCTAAAAACATCTCGCTCGTCACTCAAAGCCTTCCTCAATAATACTGGGCCACCTGATTCACACATATTCAAAGACTATCATCTGTTTTAAAATACAAATGCGATTGACACTTACTGTAAATAGCAAATACATCCTTTAAATCATGTCATGTGACATGTTTCACAGGTGTTTCTCCTGAAACAAGACCACAGTCATCTGTGCTCAGATCTGCCAAGATACCAAAATCTGATCAAAGGTTTGAGATGTCCGTGGTCTTTGTTGGATGTTTCAAATGTAAGCATTCTCATTTTAATACAACTGTACTATACATATCTATTGACACAAATGACTCTTTATTCTGCTCCAGTCTTCGGTCAGGAGCAGACTGATGTTTTGGGACGGTCCAGCTCATGAATTCACCTCACACAGCAGGCTTGCTCAAACCCGTCCGGCGTGTCAGGGGAATTCAGGCCCACCGGTGAGAATCAAACACATCACAAGCTCAAACCTCACGTGTAAACAAAAGCTTCAAGCCTGGACACATTCTGCCGCAGCGCTCCGTGTCCTTCTCTTATCGGGTCCACCCGCTCAAGGTGAGCAGGACAAACTGTGGAGATATTGTGTTTGCATGAAAGCGCATTCCGCCGCAGAGGAGCGCTGTCCATCAAACTGCTGTGTAACCGCGGTAACCGATATGCTGCTTGTTGCATTCATTACACTTTTTACCTATGAATGTGTTCTAACACTGTGTGAGTGTATGGAAAACAGTGAAATCTGCTCGGGCAGTGACAGTTTAACAAATGACACGTGCACAGAACTGAATGTGTGTTTGTGTAGATAACAGTTACCTTCAGCTGCCCTATAATGGACCGCTCTTAGAGAAAGATTCTGGACCTGTGCCTTTCAGCTGGTTGTTTATGTGAATCAGTGACCTTCTCTTGGGTTATTGCCTCCAGATGGGGCAGTTATCTGAAAGAACGAGATGCTTTTGGCTCGCTCCAATTTCATTTTGCTTTTCTCTTTCATCCTGGATGCTGATTAAACTACTTTGTCTTTGTCAGCCTCATTCTGGATGTTGGATGCGGTGGGATCTGCTTGCCTTTGTCCCTCTCTGCAGCAGCTCCATACATGTTAAAGTCAAGCATGTCTTTTCTGTGCCGTCTAATGTAAGGCAGAAATAATGATGAGTGTCTTCAAACAGGTTCAGCTGTGACCCGCGAAGAGTTTAGAAGCATTGACAGAGTTAACACTCTTCAGAGAGTCAAACTACATGTAAACATGTTCAACCATCATCCCTTTACCTCTAAGGTTGTATGATTTAAACGTCTCAAATTAACAAACAGACACTATCAAGTGACTCTTGTTCTAATGCTCGTATTCATATTTGTTTGTTTAGTTGTCGTGTCAGTATGAGAAAGGGATGCATGTGTTTAGAGGATGGAGCTGTTATGGGTCTCAAGCCCATAGTCCATGACAACATCTGAAGGACCCTCTAGATACAGTCATGAACAAAATCTTACGACCAGAAGAAACAAGTATTTGCATTTCTTGCTGGTGGATCGTAACCAGATTGTAAGTATTGCTCCAAAATGCCAAAACAAGAAACATGAGAACGAGACAAAAAACTGAGAGTAGGCATTTTATTGAAAATTTCATTTAAACTCAAACAGGCTGTTCATCAACTGATCAAAAATGTAAGACCGTTGCCTTAAAAACTTCAAATCTCCACAAAATTATGACACACTGTAATGATCTCCTGATGGAAAAGGCAAAAAGGCTTTCTGTCTTTGAACGGGCAGGATTGTTGAGCTGCAAAAGCAAAGGCTCTCGCAATGTACCATCGCTGCCGAGCTTGGACGCAGTAAGACAGTCATTGGAAATTTCTTAAAATATCCTGAGAGTAATAGGACAAAAAAGTCAAGTGGTAGACCCAAAAAATGTCACCTGAACTGAGCCGAAGGATCCAACGGATGTCCATGAAGACACAGGCCGATCCTCAACCCCAAATGAAGGCCCTTAATGATGCTGACTGCAGCCCAATAACCATAAGATGCCATCTGTGAGGGAAGGGCTTTAAAAACAAATAACTGCTTCAAAAGCCACGTATCCTTACATGCCACAAACTTGCCTGATTGGAATTTGCAAGTGACACCAAACATGAGACATTGACAGGCGGAAAAAGTTTTATTCTATAATGATAAAAAATGTAACCTGGACAGTTCCGATAGCTTCCAACATTATTGGCATGACGAGGAGATCACACTGGAGATGTTTTCTACGCGGCACAGTGTTCCATCATGATCTGGGGGGCTTTTTCCTTCAATGCAAAAAAGTTTCTTCATGGGAACGTTTGGGCATGGATAGTAAGGGATGTTTACTAAAATGGACGTCAGTTCCAGAACGTGGAGGACATTCAGGAAGCCATCTTCACCACATGGAGCAATGTTACAGCAGCCTCCTGGAAAGCGTCGCATCAAGCAAACCGCTGTTTGAAGTGATCAAGAAGAACGGTGGGGCTACACACTACTGAGTACATTTTTGACACTTCTAGGTCTGTTGTGGGTTTTTTGGGCTATGGTCTTAAACTTTGGATCCGCTGGTGAACAGACTGTTTCAGTTTAAATGAAGTTTTCAATAATTTGCATACTCTCTGTTTTTTCTCTTCTGCTCCTGTTTCTTGTTTTAGCATTTTGAAGCAGAACTTACAACCTGGTTACGATCCACCAGCGAGAAATGCCAATACTTGTAATGTTTCCCCTGGTCATAAGATTTTGTTAAGGAGCGTCAAAAGCTCTATTTTCAGTAGAAGTGTATCTCTAAGCACAACAAATTTTCAGTTCTTTTACCTTATCTTTTTTGTATTTTTTGGTGCGGGTTGTATCATATCCCTATCAAACATCCCGTGATTATTGTGATGGATGGTTATTCTGTCAGCTTTTAGAAGTAGGTATGGTAGATTGCTTTGAAGCTAACACACGTGAACTATCGGACATCATGATGAAAGTGTGATGCTGTCGATGCTGCTGCCCTCTAGTGCTGGATCTTTTAGTTTATAAGGTGTACTTTTAAGTGTGCTTTCATTAGAACTTAAGGACAAAAATTGTTTATTTTGTTTGAACTGCAACTATACTTGCACTGGTAGTTCACTAGTTTAATACTTGTAGCAAATTATTTTGTGTATGATACTAGAAAATACACTTTGAAGTATACTCTATGTACGTATTTGTAAGTATACTAATGTGCTATAGTATACTTCTTTTAAAGCTTAAGCTGTTAAATAAATGGATTAATTGTTTTGTAAGTGAGGTTTAAGGCATTACTTCATCTCAATTCATCTAGAAATGTATATCAAACACTGTATACTGTATAGAATTTTAAAGTTTTACATAATTAATATTGCATATAGGAATTTATAGTATGTTTAATATTTCACCTGTTTTTCTCTAACCTTTATCTTAAATGTGTTTTTTCGTGTGTTTGTGTGTGTGAGTGCGTGTCTGTGTGTGTGTGTGAGTGCTTGTCTGTGTGTGTGAGTGCTTGTCTGTGTGTGTTCGCGCGTGCATGTCTGTGTGTGCATTTTTGTCTGTGTGTTACTACATGTGCATATTGTGTGTGTGTGGAGTGTTTGTATGTGGGTATGTCTGTCTTCTGTGTTTTCACCTTTTCCTTGTTTTTACAGGTATATAACTTTAATTATTTTGCTTATAGTCAACATGTCACATGTACAGCTGCTTTGTAACAATGGAAATTGTAGTTGAGTTATAACATATTGAAACATGTACTTTTGGTCTGAAGAAAGGCTTTCTTAAAGAACTACGCAGTGTAGATGTAGATGTCGAGGGGTTCATAAGCACATCCGATCCCTGTTTGTGTTGAAAACTGTGACCATGTTCTGTTCCACCAGTGAATATGAGCAAAGCTTTATAAATGACAGACATTATTTCTCTGAGAGCCTCTTCTCTGTTTGTTCTTTTGATTGACATGACATTAAAATCAATAAAATATATCCAACTGATGAGGTGAAAAGATTTGGCTGTTCATTGAATATCTATTCAAAAAACATCTATAATGTTAAAAGATGAATGACATAACACGGGCGATTATTGAAATAAATCAATGTCTTTTATTTTTTTGTGCTTTTACAGCAGGCTTGATGTGACTATTCCATTTCCAGATGTTGTGATGTGCTCTACAGCCTTGAGGAGTTTCAAGTGTTGTGAAAGACCATTTTAATCAATAACATCCAGCAAACTGAAGAACGCTCTGATAAAACATGATGATGGTGATGTGACCACAGATGTTTGTGATGTGTGTCCAGTGACCTTCTCTCTCATGTTTCCTGCAGGTATCATGTCAGAGTTGATCTGGAACATGGAGAGGGTCCACGTGTCTCCCCCGCAGTGAAGAACTACACTAGAAAATGTCACAGACACACACAGGTGCATTTCTTTCTTTTACAAAGGTTATGACCCAGTATTTAAAAATCATCTTTTACTGTTTTCACAGGTTTCATTCTTATACAAAAAAATCTCAAAATAAATGAAACACTAGCTGTGTCTCGTTTCACAAGGTTGCGTCCTTGTCTCCTCCAGAGGTTTCATCCTCTAAGGATGCAGTATATGGAGGGTTCTCAACTTAGAATTAAACAAGACGTCCTTCGTAGGACATACTGGCAGAAAAGGAAACAGGAAGTAGCACATTGCTATGACAACACATTGCACTCGCACACCTCTCAAATTAATAACAATGATTTCTACATGATTTAAGCTGCTTACTTTCTACTCTTAACAATGTACAATGTTTTGCCACACTGTTTTAAAACGTTTAAAAATCACTTTACACCTGTAAACCTATATTTAAAATATATGCCTGCTAAGATTAAAAAACGTGACATAAAATTGTAAACTGTTCACATTTAAACTACACATATTTGATTGAATGTGCAGCTGTTGGCGTTTATTCAAATAACAGACGTTGGCCGACGCAAAGAATTGTGGGTTATCTCTAGCAATGAAGGATACAGCTCATGTTTCCTCCGAATTCTGGTGAAAGTAGGTGGCATAAGAAGGGTGCATACAGAGAAACGAGACAGCCTCGATGATGTAGCAGCCTTCAAATGAGACCTCTGGAGGACACAGCCTTCCGAAACGAAAAACAGCTGTGTTCAATTTGATCAATTATTGATGTTTGTAGATCCTCTCTACACACTCTTCAGAAGAAAGATGCTTTAAAGGTTGTTCACAGCGATGCCATAGAAAACCTTTTTTGGTCCAACAAAGAATCATTCAGTCAAAGGATGTTTAAGAACCATCTAACCAACCAATTCTATTAAAGCTGCCACAATGACACAAAACGCATAATATATTTGAATATAAAACAAAGAGTCAGACATCACAGTTTAGACCACTGCTGAAATATGTGTCTGTTTTAAAAACATTCACGGTTCTTAACAGTCTTTACTCAAATCAGGGAGATTTGCACACTTTTGTTAATGTGTTCTTTTGTGATCTCACAGGAATTCATATGGATCCACAGAAAAACATTTGAGCAGTTTGATTGCTCAACATCTCTAGACGTATAGATCCAGTATATACATTCATCTGTAGATTCCTACTGTGAGCAGAGGAAAGAGTTACACAACTTCTAATGACACAAGTGGACAAACACATCATCTGCAGGTCACTGCCGCTGACATTGTGAAGTTCGCTGACTCTTTTGACCCTGTTAAATAAAGATGTTATAAGGTAAATGAAAGGCAGCGGTCTGTCTCTGTTACATCATCACCTCCGTGTGTTGATTTAATACACCACTGCCTTTCAGACGGCAGTTTTTAAAACGTCTCTGCTCGAAACATCCTCACTAATGGCAACAAACAGATGTGTTAGAGGAATGGACTGAGGTTACATTTCTACCACGGTAACATCGCTGGGGTCTTGACATGAAGAATAAAGATGAAATTCAATTACTGCGGTGCAGTCCTCCCTGCCAGCATGTCAGCCTTCAATTGAATAAGCTTGTTTTCCAGAAAACTTTTCCAAATTGTGCTCAGAGACCTGTGCCGTCAGCAAACTGTTGATGGCTTTTCAGACCATATTTTTATGTCTTGTTTGTTTGGTTCACCTCAAGGTCTTGGGCCTAAATGATTATGTGTTAAAGCAGATGTTTGTTGCATTGCATGTGTACAGGAGCGCTGGCACTTAACAGCGACAGAATGTTCCATTCTCAGCGTAAAACTAAACATAGAGACATTTATGTGTTTCACTCAGTTGAGAAGAACCACATCAGACTGTTGGACACTCATAAAACATGACATGCTCAATACTGCGACACTGCTTCACTGCAATGATTTAATAAGAATCACTCTTCAGAGACAATAGAATAAACATTGTACTTCATTCTATCAATGACAGGAGGGGAGAGGCTGGAAATGAACTTGATGACATCAGCCACACAGAACTAAATATCTGAGACGAAGACCAGCGACGTGTTTGTCAGTCTGTGTGAATAACCAAACGCTGACCAGTGTTACTTTTCTAATACAACAGATCACCTGTAAATGATTGTCACAACTAGTAGTTGAAGTGGTCGAGTGTTGTTAGGAAGGGTGTGATGCCCTATAGGACATACAAACTTAACACAATGTGTAGATGAATCACATTGTGAGTCACGTTGAATGAAATCTTGTAAATGTAATGAATAGCAGAAGTGTTTCTGACAGACTGAACACTTCACATGTAAGCTGTTTCACAGACAGATTCTTACTCTGAGTTATTAACAAAACAGATTAAGATTCACATATGAGACGCTTGTGGTCAACAGATGGCAAACATGCAACTCAGCAACTTAAACAAATACACACTACAGCAGCCTTTACTAATACCTCCTGATGTCAATTTAAGATTATATTTATGCAATGTTAACACAAATAATCTATAGAGTTAAATGTCTGTCTGGATTCAGACTTTGTCTGTGAGCACATGATGTGTTGGGTCACTCAGGACCAGGGCCGGCCCAGCCTCTGTTGGTGCCCTAGGGAACATTTAGGTTGCCCCCTACTACACAAAATAAATAAGTACATAAATAAAAAGATCAGAAAATTAACTTCTTTAAAAGCAAAATTCATATTTATTTTAACATGAATTGTGATCAACATAAATAGAAAGTAAATAATAAAACAATAAATATTTGTAATAAAACATTTTCTAATTACGTACTCATTGTTTGAAAATAATGTTGAAAATAAAACTTTCTCAATAATACTGTAGCTCATAAAACGAATATTTGATTATTATTATTAAGATAAAGGTCTAGGAGAAAATATTTTTTAACAAATTGTAAAGCTCTGCACAAATGCTAGGGACACAAACAAGGGATTCGAACTTTAAATGTGTAGCATGCGCATTTACCACAAGGTCACATTACCACAATCTAACGTAAGTAATGTGGACATTTCTTCAACTCGCCGAGTGAAGCTTCAAGTTTGCCTTTAAAGACCACACTGCTGGTCTCCGTTACACATGCATAATTAATGCGATAAGATTATCAATCATAGCTCATCATAATCGCGTCATGATGCAGGAAGCTATTCACATCTCTCGTCCGGCGCCCCTCTTGTCATTTTGCGTCCTAAGCAGCTGCCTGTGTCACCTGTGTGCGACGGGTCGTGCGTGCTCAGGACAGGACATGTGTGCAGATGGTCTGCTGAAGTTATGATCCTGTAGGTGTCAGCATGGAGCGGATCCTGACCAGTGCAGTGACTCTGAGAACTGACTTGTGTGCTAGAACAAAGAGAAGCAGATGAGTTACATGACGAAACCTGTTGAACACTACACCACTTCAATCTTTAACTGCTAACTGAAAATATGAAATAGTCTTTCATAACATAACAACAGTCGACGGACAGGCCGGTCTAGATCACTGCACGTGACACAAATCAAATGACATGTTTATTTGCAACAGTATTTTCTAAAGATTTGTGCATATAGTGAAAAAACTTGAGAAAATATTCACTGGCGTAAAAAAATGTAAACTATAGCCACGGTCTCCAGGTAAAACAAATAACATCAATCATTATTATATAGCCTACAAGTTAAAAGCACACAGCTAAAACGTAACCTTTAAATTTAAAATATGTATATGCCACTTCACATATTATTTCTGTATTTCATAAAAGTAAAAACACTATTTGTGTTCATCTTGTTTTGTGTTCAATTTTATACAATTGAAAGTTAACCAGCGATAGTATGCGCGCTCTCTCTCTCTCTCTCTCTCTCAATTTTAACTCTTTATCTAGCTCTCTCTCTCTCACACAAACGCGCGCGCGCGCACAGAGCATCAGTAAAGTCATCCACGGAGTGTGTTCAGGTTCTGTTAGTGATATCTCACAAACCTGTTGGCATTATTCAAATCAACGCAACACATGATGTGAATGATTTATGAGTGTTTACTGCCCACAGTCTGTTGAGTTTTTTTACCCACCCGTGTTTTTATTATATGGACATTTCCCCTCGCGCGCATACCTGTACACGCGCACACAGTCCGTATGTCAAACACTGCGTTCGAGCTGATGTCCGGACGCGCTCTGAGTTGGACACTCAGTTCTACGAGCTTTCAGAGGGACGCGCACGCGTTTCCGAACGATCTAAACTTCGGTTCCGTTCCGCTCCGCTCGCTCCTCCTCAGCCAAACCGCAGCGCCACTGCTCCGCTTCAATGTCTCTCACCGAACCCAGTGAAACCACGGGCTGAAACTTCACCGGAGACCCTCCGCACGAGACTGTACCGAACGCCCCTCGAGCTCAGTGACGTCACGTCCTCCGGCGGCGGTCCTGAAGTCAGTTTATGAAGACGGACAGACTCAGTTAAAGTAGTACAGACACAGTGGCGTTTAACGGCTCCGGGCGCGTCACCGCTCAAACAAACGGGAATAACTTGGCTTTGGCGCGGAGCGCGAGAGGAGCGCGGCGGCGTTCGTGAGACTCCTGCCATGGATCGAAGACTTTTGACGGCTTTTCTCTTGTCCGCCGTTAGTTTATTGATCTCGGCAGCGGCGGTGCAAGAATTTCAAGGTAAGTCTGTTTTGGTTACAGCTGAGGCAAAGTTCGTCTCTTTTTACGCGTCTCAGGTTCGGTGAACCTCGCCAGATTTCCTCCACACTGACTCCAGCGTCTGTAACGCAGTACACAAACTTTACAAAGTTACTTAAATGACGGTATTTTACCGCGGCGAACCTCCAGTTGATGTTAGTGTTCTTCTGCATGGCGAGCCACAGCCCCAAACTTTTCCTCAGATCCCCGTTCCTTCAGAGCTCCGAACAAATAACAGTTATAATAACATCGATTGCTCCAGTTCATATTAAATATAACTACAATATACAAACGATCAGTCAATTTAAATGGAGCTTGTGTGTGAATGTTTCTTGTCTTTGGTCTTCAGCCAGATTTGAGCTGTTCATTATATTCTCCTCATACAGCTGCTCAACTTTCAGACGTCACGCACTAAACGCTGCTACTGTAATGTTTTATGATACTATGGTAATAATACCATGTTTTTTTGGACATGTGATTAATTCGTAGCATTTTTCCAAGTGAATACAGTGTAAATACTGTTGTACATGACGGTGGTAACCAGTGAAAATCAGAATAGAATATATCTTTTCCCTAGATAATATCTGAGCCGTGAGTTTGTGTAGTGATCGGTCTGTCTGATATCAGTAACCCGTGTGTTTAAATTAGAGAACAGGCTCAAATAAAGAGAGAGAGAGAGAGAGAGAGAGAGAAGGAGAGAGACATTATTTCTGAGCTAAATTTATCTCCATGCTTTTTATAATTTGTATGTAAAACACAGCCAAATATTTCATGCAAAACAGTCAAACATCTTTATGTTAACGTACTCACTGCTGATATGTGTTATGTTCTTATTGAATGTCTTCTGTTGTGTTGGGTTATTATAGAGATGTAATAGAATTGTTCAGTGTATATTCTTTCTTTGTAACTTTTCTCCTCTTTGATCGTGAACACATCTTATATTTGGCATCTGTGTGTTTAATGGAGACACTGTGGGTGTGTTTGAGGTGCTTTTCTAAACGGCTTGTCGTTGTTGTAAAAAAATCCTCTTAAAATGTTCGTTATTCATTTTAATTAGTTTTATTTTAATGTTTAAATTTATGCCGTTTTTACGCTTAGAATAAGTCAAAACTGCTGCGTGTGTCATTTATTGTAGACTTTAGTAGATTAAGATAAGCCTGATATATTTGTCATTTGTTTCTCAGTAAACTGAAGGCTCTTTTCTTTCAGATGTTGATTCTGTAGTTTAGACATGACGATGTTTTGTGTCCTGATGGGGGCAGCAGCTCACACACAAGCTGAAACGACCTAGATGCTGTTTTTGTGCTGTATAATGGCCTGTTTTACTTAATGTATACAAACCAGGGCATGTTAATTTAGTGGTTTATAATATTAACATATGTTTGCATTTTTTCCCCTTAAGTGAGTTTGAAGGTAGATTGACCAAATATGCCTATTTAGAGAGAAACTGCAGTCAAATGTTGTTTAAGCTACTGAGCACGTATTGGAAAAAGAAAGACTTTTAAAAATGTGTGTTTGTGGGGGGGTTGTTGTGGTGGTGGTCAGTATTGTGCCTGTTGACCGGTGCAGGGCATTATGGACGAATGGTGACGCAGAGGATATCCTGAGCCACACAACCTTTAACAGCCTCTTCCGTGGATTCAGTGCAGTGTTTGTTATTCCAGACGCATTGTGTTTGATTCATATTGTTCTTGTTTGACTTTGTTGTTGACATGCATTTATCGTGATGGGCTTCACCTGCATTTGTTCTTCGCTTGATCATCCTCCTGTGTGCCACGGCTTATGGCTCTGTTCTTCACTTTCCTTTCATTAGTACAAATCATATTCCTCGAGTGTTTCCAAGTCTCGTGGGAGTTTGAAACTAGATCTCCATTTTACATCAGGAAGACCAATTATAAAATCTAAACCATCGTGCTCGTTTGAATTGTATTCCGAGGGTCGGCTCGCTGCGCTTGTGAAAGGTTGGAGATGCCGTACTTTGAGAGATCTTGCTAGTTTACCACCAGTGTCTGCCTAAAGAATTTTTTGTGCCCTTCTGCAGAATTCCAGAAGAGCCTTTTAGTATTTGTTGTGGCTGTTTTTTCTGCAAACAGACTTCCCGTGCCCCCGCTAACAGACACAGACACAAACACACACACACACACACACACACACACACCTATACACTAATCAGGACGTTTAAAAAGAAGCAATTGTCTTTTAGTTCATTGTTTGTGAATCAGACATCATTTACTGTGATGCTGTGTGTCCCTGCAGCAGGGAATATTTATTTAGCAGGGTATAATAATGTATCGTGATAAGTGATCTTGAAATTATGTCTGTTTAATCCTATTAGTTGAGCTGCCAACATGTAACCTGCTTTAACATATATTATGTTTTAATGTTTTGTCATTTTGTGCTTTCACTGGTTTAAGATGTTTTCTATCATCGTTCTTCATTTTTTCTTTGTTAAAATCATTTTTATTTTTCATTGCAGACCTATTCAATTTCTATTATTTACATATTAAAGGTTCAATTAACCTGTTCATGTTTTGACAATGAATCTGTTATTTAAATTCTGTTTTGTTTTTTATTTATAATTTTTTATTTATTATTGTGAACCCAGTATCATGTTGACATGTCCCTTTTTTCAACATTGCCTTTTTTACCATATGGTCACATTTTTTATGTTATTCTGGAGCCCTGCATACATAAATACACGTTAAGAAGTGTGCAGGCAGCACACATGCGCTGCTGATAGCATGTTCACCCGCAGCTGTCACAGGTCTGGGCTGGTGTTCAGGATTCCTGGTTAGTTGCTGAGTAAACAGTGCTGTTGAAATGAACGCTGCCATCTCCTCCGTGGGCTACAAACAAGCATAAAAGCTAATGAATCAGTTGCTTTGGCCAGCAGAGACCCGCTGGGTAGCGTGAGGGGGACAGGAGGTCTTGCCGGCAGAACGTAACCCACCATCACGCATCATAAAAGAGTGTAAACCAGCGAACGCCGGGTGATTAAACTCTAATAAAATGACGGGCTCTGTTTAGCAAGATGACTGTCGGCCCGAGCGAGCTGAAAACGGAGCTAATTAATCCACAATGGGCCCACGCTGTCCCAATTTCAAAGGCTTTTTTAGTATCCAGGCTTTTTTGATAGTCTCTGTTGTGTTTGTGCGAGCAGGTGAACGCATGTGTTTGACCACAGGCAAATATCTCCATTACTGTCAACCTTCGTCTGCACACTTTTAATGGCCCTCTTTTGAGTCATTAGCAATTGGCCGGGCCCAGTTTAACTTGACTGCAGCACTTTTCAATGTTTTCCTGACCCGATTATGATGGGGGTTATTGTTTCTTGAAGGGTAGAAGCGGTCCCAGCAGTCGCATTTCACATTCCCAGGTTTTTTGACAGGAAATTGGCCTACTTCAGCAATGTGTGGCTGCCTGAGGCATGAGACGAAAGCCTCACGGGAGAGCAGAAGTTTCCTCCGTACGCTTCGTTCACGGCTATCTGAGAAGCTCTGCTGAACCCAGCTGCCGCGTGTTCGTCTCGTACGTTCGATGACATCTTTAAGTGTTGCTAATGCCAAGCATCGACGCCCGGCGTTAATCCCGCACATTTATTTATGTCGGCGCTAAATAGAGGAGGCGTAAATATTTGAGCTGTACGCAAGGACCATGTAGTGCCAAATTGTTTTTTTAATGATGCTCTAATTGTGTCTCGCACATTTTTCGCACACTCGGCTGGTATTTATTGTGCACGCGGAGCATAAGGGAGCTTTCAGAATAGATGTTTTTCAGCATTTGTTAATGGTTCAGGTTGAGCTCTAAAATCGTTCGTGTTTTATGTTCGCTGAAGACTTCAGAGTTTCTCCTCCATTAGCACCAGCTTGTTATTTTTGTCTGATTATTTGCTCCTTTGTGTTTCTGTGTCAGCAGGAAATTATTCAAACCCTTACATTCAACGTGAAACAGAAACGGCAAACCATTTTCCTAATTTGATGTATTTGATAGTTGTAGGATGGGAACTGAATGGATCTCAAATGTTGTTAATCATGTCATCAGATCAGGGTCACAGTTTAAATTTCACATGTCTCACAGGTCTCAAGACAGAAATCATTCAGACAGCAGACGGCTTAAACAATATGCTTTTGTTCCTATTATTTACACATTCATAAATACTCTACATACTGTACCTACATCAACAATGATTTGCTAATAGCAGTGACTGATCACAACAGAAAGACAGTACTGTACTGTATTTTAACTGTGAGCCGCGTGCGGTTCAGTTTCACCTGAGGAAATGATTTATGATTTAAAGCTAAACATTTAATTATCGATATGGCTGATAAATTATCGTGCATCCTTATCCATATGTAGTTCACAATGACATGGCAGAACCTTTCTTTCTTAAATGCATCCGCAGAAGCTGTCAAAAGGTTCCTTGGATTATATAAAGGTAAGAAAGAGATGGTTCTTTAAAGAACCTTTGACTGAATGGTTCTTTGTGGAACCAAAAATCAGCCTTTTAAGAAGAGGCCTTTTAACACAAATTGTCTTTAGCTTTTTTTTTAATGACTAGCATCTTTAGACCTTAGAATGACCTGCACTGAAGAACTATATCTATAATAGCTGTAATGTGTAAAGTTTGTGATTTTCGTTTTCATGATGTCTGATTCACTGAATGCACTTCAAGTTAAACACAGTCATCTGTATTTTTATTCATATTATTTGTACACACACACACACACGTGACAGTAATTTTCTCCTGTGAACATCCGCAGCGCTTGAGTCCAGACTAAGAGTGCAGGTTTAATTGCATTAATAATCCAATCATTGAGTGTTGACATTGAACATGCCCTCAGAGCGCCGGCCTCTCTCTCGCTCCAACACAACACAGAAAATACCAGCGCTTAACCAACAACACCAGACAAAATGGAGGCCTTTTCCATTTGAATAATGGCACGCTGTTTTGAATGAATAACATCTGAGCGAGGCACACGAGGACGCGCGGCTCCCTGTCTTGTCTCCGATGTCTCTCTAATTTCATTTCCACAAGATCTTCAGATGAATGCATGAATCAAAGGGGCAATCTAGACGGTAAATGCTGGGATTTAGTTTTTATGATGCATGCCTGTATTAAAGTGACTGCGATATGGCTTTTAGTCATTTGCACAGAGGCCATCTGTATTCTAGTGTGTTCTAAACAGGTTAGAAAAACACAACTGATTTTATGTGCAGATCTTGTAAATACCCCCAGCTCTCTGACGATAAAGTAAATCCTGATACATGGCTGTGAGGTAGAAAAAATGTTTGGATGTTGTGTAGTGTAGATGCCCCAGTGTGTGTGTCTGAACATTAGAGGTTGTGTTGTGATTTAACATCAGCTTCTTTGGTGTGGTCTGATCACAGATGGTTGTTTCTTACATTTCTGGTGTAAAATAAATACATCACCAGTTTTTTGCAGACAGAATTGTGTGTTTATGTCGAGACACGGCTCAAAACATTGACTCCCGGAGCTCATCAGATCTCCATACTAAATATTAGTCCGTCTCCAGAGCCTTGTGTAATTCTGTGTTATTGTAAGTGGCTGTGATCACTTATCTTCCTTTCAAAGATTTGAAATAAGGAAGCAGCAGAGCTTTGCAGTTACGTTCAGAAGCACATGGACTCTTAAAGCGTTTGGCATCTGCAGTGGTGCTGATGCAAGCGTTCGCTGTGGGCCAAACCTCTGGAAAGGTGCTCGCTAAAGGGAGCCGGATAATTAATAAACATTATGCAAAATATGTGTGTGATTTGGAAAATTAATATTGAACCGAAATAAAACTGCAGCATTAGGGTTTCTTCAGACTAACGCTCACAGCGTCTCTTTACTCTTCGGCTGGGTAGAGTCGTTGACTCGGTGGCTCAAAGAGGAAGAGAATTTTATATAAAAAAAGCTCCAAGGCAAATGTGTGTAAATATTTCATGGCTCATTTGACATTTTTTGGGGGAAGAATCAGACTGCATGATAAAAATTTGTTTGTGTAAAGTTGAGTTGACAAAGAACCTTTTATCAAGTGTAATATTCAGATAAATATCTGGACTAACAGAGCAATAGTTTACTGTCCCAAAACAAAATGCAACATTTCAGTTTGCTGTCAGTTGGAAGATTCAATTTTCCAGCATGTTTTTCATGTGGCACTTGTACCGTGTACCTGTTTTTGGGTCACTGTGGCTGTTCTCGGAGCAGGAAGGATATATGGATTTATGAAGCGCCCCAGGACATGGTCTGCTCCTCAACACCTCATATTTCATCTGCTGGTGATGGATGAAACCCTGTATGTATGTCATCCATTTATACGAGAGCGACGAGGTGGGACATTTTCAAGGAAGTGGAGTGGGAGTCTCATGTGGCGTGGGTAAAGTTAAGTGAGGTTAAGAACTCTTCAGAATTAGAACAGCTGAGCATTTTACAGGCTAAACTTGTTAGCAGAAGGCAAGAGCCCTCGGTGGAGAAGCAGAAGGGCCTGTTTTCTGCTAGAAGATGATATCTGTATATAAACGCTGTGACAGAGGGAAACAGGAGGTCACCTGCAGAGGTCTGTACATCCGGTGCTTATCAGAAAACTGAAATTGAGACTTTAGGTTCTGCTGTGAAATAAACCACCGAGAGGAGAAATATCAGATGTGGACGCTAAACTCGCCAGCCTCTAAAATCAAGTGTGTTTTTGACCTGTGTCCCTTATCACAGCATATTGAAATAATGTGCACGGCAAACAACTGAATCACGTGTTTCACAAACATAAGTCTTCATTTTATGACGTGCAGCCGCATTTACCAGCCGTCATATGATCCGATCATTGAATATACAGAATGGAATGTTATTTTGTTTGCTGTCTCTCATATGAAGAATTGACAATATTACCGGTGTTGCTGTTGTTTTGGATGAAGTATGGGTTTTGTTGGATTTGCACAGAACCGAGATAGTTTTGGTGTCCCGGTGCACCGTGGAATGAACTGTAGTACTTTTCTCAATGGAATCGCAGGACCAGTCTAGCACATCCCGTTCAACTGACATCCGATGGCAGGACCCAAGCGCTTCTAAAACCTCGCCACCATGAAATAAACCTCTCCATGTTGATAAACCAGGCAAATCTAACCGTCGCCAAATTAGGCAAATCCCTGTTTAGGTCATTGAAGAAAAGAGAAGTGATTTTGTGTGGCATCACTTGGCCGATCTAGAAAAGCCTTGCTTCCAACTTTTCTACTCCAACTTCTCCCCCTAATACCCCACATCTCAGAGCTGAGACCAAACCCAAGCATATCTCACACGATCCAGACGACAGCGAGCAAGCGTTTGTTTGTTCATCTGCTCGACACAAGCAGATGTGACACAGAAGTGGCACAGACACGGCGGAAGCTGCAATGTCCCTTCAGGAGCTCAGAAGTAAGCGTGCGTTTGTAAGAGAGTTGGGTTTGGATTGTTGTCAGGTGAAAAACTCTTTTTAGCTCGGTGACAACACCGACAGGAGACGAGATGGTGGAGGAGGAGATAAAGCTGACAGCTAGTGAGGGCTGGTGGATGGTCATTTGGACAGGCAGGAAGATAAGATGTGAGCCACAGCGGCCGGTGGATGAGCAGAGAGCCGTAGGCCAGTCCAGAGGCGCTGCATTAACAGGGACAGACCCAAAGCTTCCTCACAGCGCTACACACACACACACACACACACACTCTCTCTCTCGATCTGTTCTGTCAGAATGATCATATTTATGAGCTGAACTCCACCACAGTGTTTTAATCAGCAGCCTGTGGACGCTAACTGATATTGATGTTGTGAATGTTTACTTTGTACACATTTTGTTTTCTCTTCATGAAGACAACGAGTTGACAAACCTTCCTTTTCCCATCATTCTCTGATAAAGTCCCAGATCTGTGACATCTTCTGCTCTTATTATGTCACTGGAACACTGAAAAGCTTACGTGTTTTAAAGCTCAAAACTGATTTTCACACAGTAGCCTCTGAACTGGTAGAGAAGCTCTCAGGAGAACCTGAAGTGAGACGTTCTCATCAGTTTCTGGTTATAAATTCTCCTGGAGTGGGACTAGGCCTGAACGATTTAGAAAATCATCAAATTTTTATCAATATTGCGATTGCGATTTATTATGCTATTATTTTTCAAGCACCTTTTCATCAGTATTATTTAATAAGAAAATCAATAAAACATGGTAACCAACGCAATATTAGACAGATTTACCATAAACTATAGGCCAGACTTAAGATGACATTAGTTGATGCATGAATTGATTTTTTTGGGAACTACCCCAATGTTACTAATATATTGGATGATAAGTTACATTTCTAGCCATGTAATCATGTAATAATAATTATCATGACATAAAGCACTGACAAATAAGCTTGGTGTAACATGAAAGTCATTAATCAAAGAAACTAAAGTGCAGATTACATAAATATAAAACAAAACCGTGGCTTTACACACTCAGTGATTTGATAATGAAGAGTCGCTGTAATAAGCATATGATAAACATGTGGATTGCATTTACTACACAATCTTTAAATAAATAAGTTAAAATATGAACTATTAATATATGTTTTATCTTATATATTGTCTTTTATAATAGTCTAAATGCTGCATGATGTTAGTAGTCTTGCCCCTTGAGGTAACGTTAGCACACACAATACCTGACACTGAGCAGCATCATCCACACAACACGGACGAAATTGTCCCACACAACTATGCTGTTGCTCTTTTACACTTAAGTTTCCACAGTGTCATGTCCTGTCGAGCTTAAGGCCATTATGCCACAGATCAACGTACAAATTCATGACTTTAAATACAGACGCACGTCAAGCAAGCTGAAATAGAGAGTGAAGCAGCCGCGATGCCAATGAGGTGAAACGCGGTCTCTTCACTCGCAGAAAGTCACCACGAGAGAGCAAGCTTCTGTACGAGCACTTTGGGGAAAATGGCGCTCATTTTTCCATGCATTTTAAAAAAAGCTTTTGAGATGGTACTGGTCAGCTATGAGCAGAAAATAACGTTTCACCACATCGCAATTTAATGGCAAATGCAATTACTTGTTCAGCAATAAGTGGGACAACTCTTGGATTCAGTCATTGTGTTGTTGCTCTTCATACAGTGTTGTGTTCCGGGGCTTTTGTCCCAGCATGGTTAATTTGCTGTCATCTCTTGAGAGGGGTGGCTAATTTGTAAGACTTGCCTTCAAATCAATGAAGAAGTAAACTAGGTCATTGGCTTTTGCTCGATAATTACAGTCTCGCTCAGATATTCCAAATTCTTGAACTATCTGTTTGTCTTCATGCGTTAACGGCATTCACAATCTCTCGTATTAGAACTTTTTTCATATTGATAAAATATTTGGCTATTGGTAAACATAACCCCGCAGTCAGTTGGGGTTTTGATATAAATAAAACATTTATGTTCTCAAAGACATTGCAATAGTGAATTAGGACTCTGATGGCAGTTTTTGTATGCTCTGTCTTCTGTTGATGATGTCAGTCGTGTGTCTGCATATATCCACAGCCCGACTTCAACAGATGCAACAGTGCAAATAATGAGGGCATATGTTTACCTCTAACTCCTCTCACCCAGGGAGATGGATTAAATCGAAGCAGTTTGGTTGGTTGTCAGATTCTTAAGTGTTGCTTTCAAGCGTGAGGCGTCCCCGGGCCCCTGCGGAGGGTTTACTCGGTGGAACTGAAAAGCGAGGTCTCTCTTATAGCTAATCGAGTCCAGCCACGGGCTGTTCCTCCGCCTCTGTTTAGTCACTGGAGGGGCGGTAATGGCAAACAGCGGGTAGTTACATCGCCGTCTGTGAGAAAGAGAGAGAGAGAGAAAGAGAGAGAACAAAGCCATGTGCATACAAACTAACACAACACACATGCACACAGAGATGAACACAAAATGAAAAGTTCAGTAATTGCCCCGGATTGCTTGGACACGGCAGACGTTCAGCGCTCATTGACCCTTTAGTCAGGGGTTAATATGCCTCTACACCCCACACACAACACTTCCCAGTGTATGGACTGAGGGAAACAAGTTAAATATCAATTTCTATTGTAGTTTTACTTCAGGTTGTCTTGTGAGGACATTTGAGATGGTGGTATATTGTTCTCTTGAGTTAAGGAGATTATCAGTTTTTTACATTTATTTTTAACACATTTAGATCTCAGGTTTACATATTTATCTGTCTTTGCTGAATTGAAGGAGGTGTTTCTTGTGTTATTTTTACGGGTGTGTGTAGATGGATTGTGGGAAGGGTTCTTTTATTGCTCATATAAACATGTGACCCAGTCCCAGACTCGCCCCATTTGAGCTTCTGAATCCAAATACTAATCCATGAGCTGCCATTTTTCTTTTAGAATTTACACCCATCACCTTTAAAGATTGTGTTCTGAAATGTACCATCCAGATTTATAGACCTTCTAAACTCCTATATTAAGTATGACTCTTAGAAATATCTAGACACCCCCTCGATGTCTTGATAAATACCTTTATCTTTGGTTCTTCATGTCTATTAGATCAACATGTCAGTGGTTGTGTTGTGTAAGCGAATGGATAGATGTCTTATTATGTGTGCTGCAAAGAACAGGGTTAAGCTGAAGCTTTAATGAAACTGTGACACGGCTAATTGCTGTAAGCTGTCGTGTGTGTGTGTGTGTGTAGACGGGGTTTGGCGTGGCCTGTCATGAGTTTGGCATCAGTGTGAGACCCAACCGTTCTCCAGACCTGCAGGTTGAGCGGACCGGTTCTCCTCCTGTGGCTCGATCCGTATTTAAAGAGGAGGCCGGAACAAACGTCATGCAGGAATCCGTTTTCACACACACACCATCCTTCTGACACTTAAATTGCAAAGGGTCGGCCTTGACAGACGCACAATTCAACGGTTAGTGTTGAAAATGTCACAGTTCAGGGACGAACCCTCATCATTGCGGAGCAAGAGTTCATTTCCCATCTGTATATCGCTGACAGGACTGTGATTATAAAGACAGTGGGACATTTACAGCTTCTCTCTCTCTGTGTAGTTTTGCTGACTCTATATGTGTGTGTGTTTGGCCATATGACACAGATTCCTGAACACACACAGCTGTTTGTGCTGGTGAAACCCCTCCTCAGCACTTTTACATGGAGATTTTCAGGTCTGGAAGTTGAACGAGCTAGTTGACATTAATGCTCTGATACAACCTTTTAAACTTGATGTCGACTAGTCGCATGTCATGTGATTTTGACACTGAACCTTTAAAAACAGGTTGTTCCAAGAGAGCAGCGCGCGGGATGGATGTCATTCTCACCCGCTTCAGCGGGATTCTGGCAAACTCACGGCAATAATATGTTCTCTGGTCCTGCTTCCGCACTCATCATTCAAAATGTGACCTGTTTTCGTCCGCAACATTCACGATTTGATCTGAAGCCGCAAAAGCTTGCAGGTAAAGCCCAACGTTACATAGATTTCAGTGCGCTGTGCTTCTACACACATTGATGCGTGATTCAAAAAATCGGAGGTCGTTCAACCCCAATCTGGGACAGAATTAAAAGTGTTTCTTTCTAGTGTCACAGGTGAAATAGAGTAGAAAAAGATGACAAATCTTTGAACCAGGGCTCAAACGATTAATCTCGTTGGAATGCTTGATTCTGATTGGCCAGTTTCGACATTTGCAGTTGATTATTCCCAGATAACAACCTCAGAAAAAACCAATAACACACTGTAACCCGGATCCAGCAAATCATTTTGACAGGTTTTTTTGACAAATTAAATCTAAACATATCTTTAAATAACATGTATGATTTTATATTTACAAATGATTTAACTAAATTGCCTGTTTGTGACATTTGAACGTCGTTTCTTACCATAAAACCGAAACTGAACGGCTTTTCCTCGCTGAAGGTCTGCATTCCGTAAAAATGACTTTATCAAATATTTCAAATTCACATTTAATGTCCATTCTCATGTGGCAAGTAGCCGACGTGTAATATGCGGGATAATGTACAAGCAGCCGGCTGTTAACACCAAATAAGCCCCTTCAGTGTGATTAAGACCCTTTCGCTTCATGTCCTGATCACACTGTCGGGGATTATTTCTGCCATAACAACCGGCTGCTTGTACATTATCCCATATCTATGGCATCCAGAAGAGAAGTTTGTGTTTACATAATATTTGTCTGTGTACTGTTCATATTAATTTTATATTTATAAAAAAACTTGTATATGCTTACTGTATATTTAAGATTTTTTTTAAGTAAAAATTAAATTTATACAAATTTAAAATAACAAATATAAATATTTTCCAAATATGTATACATGTATGAGTATGTTTAAGTGTTTATAAAAACAAAGTTATTATGCACCATACACAAACATAAATTACGTAAACACAAACTTTTATTAATGTGTTTAATCATGATTACTTTTTGACCGCTCTCGTTTGAACATTTGTTTTGTCACATCTTGAGTTTCTCAAGATAAATGAAGATGCTTCAGTGAAATGATCACACAACTGATACTTTATTATAAGAGAACATGTAGTCCAATAATTGAGGTTTGTCTTATTATTTCCGCATGAACAACAGATTAAATATGATCACTATGACAGTTAATTCGAATTTTGTGTTTTAGATAAATTGACTCTTTAAAGACGTTTGTATGTGTTTCTCTTACATCGCTCACTCTCAGATTTAAAAAGCGTTGAGTCTGTTCACAGCCAGGAATGTGTGTTTATCAGTGACAACATAGTTTGAGGCGAGCCAGCGATACAGATTCACATGAGATGAGACCTTTGAGAGTGACGGTAAGCAGACGCAGGACTTGTGTGTGTGTGTGCTGCGGGCTGGACGTGACCTTCTCTCAGCATGAGTGTGGTGGGAATATCTCTCCACCAACAGAACCCGGCAGAACCGTCACTCCACTGGATTGTGTCTCCATCAGGGGAGACGGTGGTGTCAGCTGTGACCTTTCACAGACATTTGGCTCGGTGTGTGTGTGTTAGTGACACGCTTTCAAACCACCTGGTGTGTGTGTTTCTCTGGGTCAAGACCCCTCAGAATCCCCCCCACCCGCCTGGCTTCTGATCTTTTTCAGTTGCAGGCCTTCAGATCCGTCAACTGTGAAGGTTTTCACCCCCCTCGCTGACGGACGCTTAAGGTTCCCGGCCTGTCGCATGAATATGTGAGGCTCTGGCTTTATCATCACGGCCTCAGAGTGACGCATGCCACCTCTCTCTTTTCCTGCGCCCCCTCCCTTTCTTTCCTGTCTTTCTTGCTCTGAGTTTCCAGTTTGACAGGAAGTGGCAGGGATAAAGCCCTCTCTCTCCGGGTGGTGCGGAGACACAGACCGAAGAGACGGCAGAGTAGACAAATATCTGAGTGGATCCCATCATGCTGTGAGCTCATCCTCGGGTGCCGAAGGTCCCGACGTGAACATTCAGACACTCAGAATCACCTCGAAACTTATGTCTGTTTCCATCACAGTTCTGTTCATTAATGTTTCCCATAACATACAGCACACTGTGTATAGAACTGTTGTTTAGTGTCATGTTGCATACTGATTCATGTGGTTAAACAGTAGTATGTTTCTAATTGTGTTGGTTTAACTGTGTGATGTGCGGTTATCATTTCACAAATACGTCAGCAAGTCCGAGATCACGGTTGGAATTCAGTTTTTGGATTATTTCTCACAATTTTGATGTGGAAAACAGTGTCCTCTTTCTCTTCGTGCCCTGAATGGTGCAGATTTCGTGTTTCAGTTCTTCTCAGCTTCAGATGGGTTGTTAAGTGTTAAATGAGAAGCTTAAGGCTGTCAAATGGCTGCTGGGTTAATTGAACGTCATTTAGCCGGAGCTTTTAATAATGAATGAACAAGCTGAAGTCAATTGTGCAGGTTCATTTGTCACCGTATTGATCAGACATCTCTCACCTCGGCTGCGTCTGTGTGGCCTCACGAGCCAACGGGCCTGAAGAATTTCATCATATCCTCTTCTTCTCCTGGGAAGAATGACTTCGGGTCTGTGTGTTTTGGAGCAAGCTGGCCGTTCTCCATTGGGACGTTGGCTTTAACTCCACATCCCTTTTTAATAAAGCTCAGCGAGGAAAAGCTCAAGTCAGCAGAACTGGACCACTGAAACATTTCTGCCCACATACATTTCTATGAAGGTATGATACAACATTCTCCCTCAGTGTAGGTGTTAAGAAAGCGTTGTTGCTTTTTCTGTCTTCCGTTTTGAAAATATCTCCAATCGAGATGAGAATGTTTTCATCATTTATTCACCCTCGTGTCATTTCTTTCTACTGCAGAACACAAAAGAAGATTTGTTGAAGAACGTTGATAACCAAACAAATCATTAAATCGCAGACATCACTCGTGTGCCGTGTAAGCGACATAGCAACACCCCGGCAACCACCCACAACACAGTAGCTTTAGCGTTTGCGCTGGAAAGCACAGCACTCGTTTTCTTTAGAGAAGTGCAGTTGTTTCAAACGCGTGGGATGTGATTGAGACAACAGAATTCAGTGATCTTTAGTGCACATTCAAGCATGAAGCCGTGTTGTTTGTGTGCCACCGCTAAAAGCTCTTGTGAGTTTGTATGGTAATTTACCCAGTTTAGAGTACACGCCGAGTGGAAATGATATGGAAATTCTCTCTTTTAATAATCATCTGCTATTCATGAGACGCTATTTTGCCGTCCTCCGGCTGCTGAAGAAAAGCCCCATTGAAAGCAGGTCAGGATTAGACGCTCTTAGATTGAGTTTGGATGCTTGTATGTATTATCTCACGACAGAAAGCAATTTCAAGAAACTCTCCATTAATATCATTCACTAAAGCACAGATTGAAGTTTATTATAAGTATTTTTATAGGGACGCTTTCTCCGGGTCTGAGATTAACACAAAGACTCTTATCCTCTTAAACATGAACTCTTCATCTCCATCTTTCTGTTGATGATATGTCTTACTCGACGGATGATTGGCATCAGGTCCAGTGCGTGACGCATGAGGTCAGGAGGAGATTTACAGGTCCATGTCATATTTCAACACAAAATCTTTTTTTTTTGACTTTGAAAAAAGAAGCCTCTTTTAAAACTGTAGATTTTCCATGAATATTGTTTTCATTATCCTGCCTTGATGCCCGATGACTCCTGAGATAGGCGCAGGCTCCCCGTGACCCGAGGTAGTTCGGATAAGCGGTAGAAAATGGAATGGGAATGGAATTGTTTTCATTAAAGCATAAAGCATATTTATTAAAGTACTACAGTAATACATTAAAAATATGAAATTTACTAAATTGTCCTTCGAAAGAAAACTTAATTTCTTCACTTTGTTGTTCTGGTTTTGCAGTGAAATATGACGTGTGTGTTTACATCAAAACCTAGTTAGTGCAATATCGTGTAATACGAACACCAAAGTTCAATTTTGTGTGCATATGATACGCCAATTTTACTGTGTGTGCATATTAAACGGCACTGTCCTATTAACCTGTCCCCAAACCATAAACCAAACAGTATTTTTCTGTGTTTCAGTGTTTCCTCTTCATGTACGTTTGAAAATTGCGGTTCTCCACCGAGGTGTACGCAAACATTGACGTTTCATATGGACATTAAACTTTAGCATATGTATTACACAATATTGTTATTTATACGCTATTGATGATAACCGTTTGTTTTATAAGGTGTATTCACAGTTGAAGCGTCTGTGTTTTTAACTAAGGAAGTATGTCACTTTCAATTGTTTGCTTTAAGGATGACCGCCAACATATCAGTAAGATTCAACAGAGATATCTGACTTTTAAACGCAATATGACGTCTGTTATCACCAGCCCCACGACATGAAATATGGAAGATGTGTCAGAATAATCAGAGAAGCAGAAGGAATGTGTTTAAAGGCAGAAGCGGCTTGTTTATGGTAACAGGGCCCCGGGAGGTGATTATGAGTGTGATGGTTTTTTGTGTGTCTGTTATCGCTGAAGTTTGCCAGCAGGATCTTTACTGCGTCTCAGAGAAACACCGCCGCCATTCTGACAGCCCGTCTGGACACAAGCTCCATTGCCCCGGGGTATGTGAGAGAGGGGGGGTAAAACAGTGTAAAGGTTACCCCTGGGCTGTGGCAGGACGTCTCTCGAGGTGCTGTGTCTTCATGTCCATGACAGATCAGAGGAGACAGAGGGTCCGCACACCAACGCTAGGCACCCGCTGCCATTTAAAGGTTCTGTGTGTAAGTTTCAGAGGCCACTATTGGCGATGTAGGAAATTGCAACCTAAAGCTCCTCTACCCCCCTCTCCCTCCCATTAGAGAAGCTACGGTTGCCGTCACTGGACAAAATGGTTCCGTAAATGATAGCGGCCATTATCGGTGGTGTTGATAATTGCAATCTACGTCTCACAGACGAACAACAGACTGAAGTTACGTAACTTGGTTCGTAATTTACAGCATATTTAAATGGCTTGCTAATGCTAAGGGCGTGTAATCTAACTGCGAAAGTCTTAGCAGACGTTTTTCTCATCATCACAGAGTCAATCAGAGGACTAAACACTGGTAGTAAGAGGGAGAGGAAGAGGGCAGAGCGATAGGGGTAATGGAGATGCAGGCAGGGCGAGGAGAGGCAGAGGAGCTAACGTTACCCGGGAGGACCGCACAAGAGAGGATGTGGAAGCTAAGCAGTATCATAATATAACTTACACTCGATTTATGCAAATTATGATTGTAAACATGATTTCTAACTTGATTTCCACATGGCCATGCAACAAGGACTTATGATACAATTATAAAATGCTAAAAATTTACAAGGAAAAATGCTACTTCACTTGATGATCAGCTCATCTATTAGCTAAAGCTATCAAACAAACAGTTCACTTATATTGTGGAAATTAGAAAAACTTACCGGTCCAGCAGAAAGCTGGCAACTTCGGCGTCGCTTAGCAAACCTGTTTCCTGCTTCAGTGCCCTCCTTTTTTAAAAGAACCACAGCGATGTTTATTCGGGTTTTCTGCCATTTTTGTCTGCATCGTATTTTCTATTTTTTGACGACACAGATTTACACTCTGTCGGCTCGTGTGCAGAGTTTGTGTGGACCGCGGTCTGCCATTAGCGCAAATTTCACTTCTTTCTGCAACAAATAACCGTTTCTATTTCTAATAAAAAACACGACAAGTAAATTTTGTTATTGTTCTTCCTCTTCTTTTGCTAATCCTTCTATGTAGTGGCGTGGCAAGCTGCCTCAAAACACAGCCGAAGAAGAAGAACATAGTCCCGTGCATCCTTCGTTTTACGAAACGCGCTCAGTTTGTCCGTGCAGTGCTACAATAGAAACATGGCCGTGCAATTTGATAAATTACATGTAAGGGTGTGCCCGCGGTATATATACATAAAATGGCTCATTGTAAGGTAATATAAATATTTCGCTTCATTTTGTAAGGTATTTCTTCACAACTCACAACATAATTTTGTTTTATATATTACATTTTGGTAAATAAATCCTTCAAAATGCTACACACTGTACCTTTAACGGCTTACATTTCTATAAGCGTTCACTTTATCTGTCCACCATGCGGTCCAGTCGCCCGTCCACGCCTGAACAACATGAACATGAACACGCCACACGAGTTTGGTTTATCCTGCAACTTTACCTTTAAATCATTCTGTTGTCATAGCGGTAAAAAACTAATTTTTAAGAAAAATCATGCAAAGTTCAATTTCATGGCAGTAAATGATTTGTATTCGCCTGCTGTTGACGGGTGTTTGTGAAAAGTCAAGACGCAGTTGTAGCTCTTTATTTCTGCTCTTATAATTGGCCTATAGAATCCATAATCATGAGAGCGCAGTGTGAGAGCTCATGAAATATTCAAAGGTCTTGTACAAACGTTCTGTTTTGCAAATTTGTCCTCATGAAATATGTAGCATGTCAAACTAACTTCAATGGTCATGAAGGGCTCGGTTGGGCACGTCAGCATGACGACCGTGATGCTTTGGGTTTTCTGACCCGTGTTGTCATCTTTCATGTTGCTTCAAGTAGAAATGGAGAAGATCTGTTGGACAGAGTCTCGGTCCGGCCTCGCGGTGAACACTGAGCATCTGACATTCAGAGACTTCAGGCGGTCCGCTCCTCCAGACACACACCAGCCAAATGTCAAGCGGCCCTCTGAGATCTCCTCGGTCTACACAAGCATTCCTGCTTCATACAGGCCGGCCGTACATCATCCTTTTTTTTCAAATTTAACTCCGTGCTTTGGGGTTTGAGCATCGAGCGAGACTCAGGATGGGTTATTTTGACTACCACCAGCCTGCAACCAGCTTAGTATTGAGTCAGTGAGTTTCACACCTCAAATTTTCTTCCGAAAATAATAATAATCTTTACTCATTTTATTCTTGTCATCTACCCACTGGCCAGACGATAGCCGGCGTTATGTCATAACAAATCCAGTGGCCTCGAGCCGTGTGCCACGCGTGTTAATTATTCATAGCAGCCCCGCAGGCAATGAATCGGCCAAGCGAGAGCTAACAAAATTAGCTTCCAATTAGTGTTTGTTTGTGGTGATTCTCTTCCCCCCTTAACTAATACCACAGGGGGAAGAGTGGGCCGAACAGAGAATCCCGTGCCCTTCAACACTGAGGGATCACAGAGAAACAGATGAAAGACTCTCTTCTTTTCTTTTCTCTTCTGACTGTCAGATTATTGTGTAAATGCAGACACTGTGTTTCAGCAAGCGTTTCTCTTTCTCTAGCACTGCTGGTCATAGTTAATGTTACCTTTAATCTGAAGTGATGAAAATCAGATCCTGCGTTTCGTTGCTGATTGGACGGTTTGGACGCAGGACTCACAATAAAAAAAATCAATATTCCATTATATACATGTTTGATTGTTATTTAATGTTTTATATGTATATAAATGAATATATCTTATAAAATTGGATGAGGAGTTTGAGCTGAATATTTTATGAGAGCGAGCAAGAAAACACACACACAGACACACACACACACACACACACATATAAAGAGAGAGACGTAGTGTTTGTAAATTCATGGCTGTGCGTTTCACTACAAGAGATTTTTTTCAGGGAGGAGTTTTGGCTGAACTTTACTCACAATCAGAACTCCATTTATAGAAATCAATGTGAAGGGTGAATGTTGGGGGAGTGCTCATGGGTAACGTGAGCCCGATCAGAACACGTCTGTTCTTTGTTAGAAAAATATAGACAGAATCAAGTCACACACACACACACACACTGTATATCAGAAATCCTTGAGATGCCTGAAGAGAGAACATTATCAACCTTCATATACACGCTACCAACAGACAGAAAAGAGCCGTGTTCAGTATCACTGATGCAGCTCCAGTTGTTACTCATTGGGCTCCTCTGAATTGAAGTATTTAACCCAACATTTCAACAATCAAACATTTGTGGATTGAGAAAGCAGAGGAAAGAGCAGCTCATGTTCTAGTTTAATTCTCATCTGAGTACCTGTTGACGGTCTGTCCGTGTCTGTTTCACAAGTGGATGTGTTTGAACCGTGGCCTGTAGGGATGTGAGTCATGTGACCCAACCGTCTCTCCTCTGGCTCACTGTCACTTCACATCTCGCCGTGTCACACTTCATCCTCTCGTTGCCAACAAGGCCCAGCCGACCGACGGCTAATTACAAGAGCCGGTGAGCGCTGCCCATTCCCTTTGAATGATGTCATGATGAGACGCAGGTCTGTGGTCTTTCTCCTGACTGGATGTGTTCTGATGGCAAACCTTTAGCCTGAAGAGAACTTTAATTATACTGAGACACGCTACGCTGCAAAACATCACGCCTATAATCTCTATCTTTGACATGTCAAAGTATGTATATTGGGCTTTTCATAATGTACATAGCAGATTTACAGAATCTTTTGCAATACTAAGGTTTTTTTTTATTCTCTTCATTGAGCAAGTTCATCATTTCTTCATCCTCATGTCATATCTGTGTGAGTTACTTTCTTCTTCAGAACACAAAAGAAGATATTTTGAAGATTGTTAATAATCAAAAACCACTGAACTCCATTGACTTCCATTATATGAACACAAAACCATTTATCAAAATATCTTCTTTTGTGTTCCGCAGAAGAAAGACTCACGTACAGATTTACAAATACATGAGGGAGAATAAATCATTACTTCATTTAGATTTTTGGCTGAACTATCTCTTTATATCATAATTCTTCAGGAGGAGTGATTGTTACCTTTATTAGTGATCCAATTTTTAATTTTCACTTTATCTAAAAAGACCTACAATGAGCCACATGCAGAGACCAGAACATAGAGATTATAGGGTGGAATTGGACCACTTAGCAACCTCTCATAACAGCCTAGCAACCACCCTGGCAACTCAAACCACCTTAGCATCATGGCAAAGATTTTTTGTACGAGCTGTTAACACTCACATTTGCTTTAAAAATATAAAAGTTTAGTTTGAAGCGTACACAGCTGACTTCATCTTATATTGTAATGCAGAAGTATTTTTCAATTTGGGATACACTGAGCTGGTGTTGAAGTTCATATGCCTTCCCCTCTTTGTTCTTCGAGAGATCTGATATCTGACATCCGGCTTTATGATATAAATACATTTTGTGATAAAGATTAATTTCTCCCGTCAGATGGGTATAAATGCTTTTATTAGGCTTTGATAACCTTCTGTTCTCTGTGCAGATGGTCCAGCGAGATCACCAATCTTCAGTCAAATTTTGCTTGTGCTTAAAGATCATCTGGATTTAGTGAAATTTAATCCCGTCTCGATGACTCCTGCAGGGTTGAGGTTTAATCAGAAAACAGGCCGTGTACATATTCATCTGCTCAGACCATGTTCTGCTCTTCAAGAGCTTTCATTTGCTTTGCTGTGGATTTGAGTCCCTCCAGTCATAAATCACATCGCCGCTGCTCTCTGTCCATTCTTTATTACAGCGCTTTCTTTTCCTCTTCATGATTCTCTAAATTAATGGAGCCACGTTTGATTATAAAACGGTTAATTATTCTGCCCCAACTTTTCATTTCGTTAGCGTCGTGTTTATGCAGCACTTTTTATTTGTGAAGTTCTTTTGTGGTGACGGTGCTGGATATGACAAATGTTGTGGCCGGTGTTGTCAAGCTTGGTATTTTCCGCCCGGCTGCACCAGGCTTTTCCTCTTCCTGCTCTTTCTCTGTGCTGTTGTCCTCAGAGTCGTATCTTCAGGAAACAGGGAGGGATTCGGGAGGGCAGGGGTGGATCCCCATCCTGGGGGAGCGCTTTAAAATAATCACCAGAAATGACCTAATAACCAGCTTCATGTTAACTGCTGTTCCTCACCAGATCAAACCTGATCTCTCACTGATTTCTCCACCGTTTCACCTAACTTAAATTCCTTTAGAATTTATTATTAATTTATCAGGTTTAAGGTTTTAAATCACTTATTTTATTGTAATTAAATTAAAGTTTTTTATGAAGGTTTATTTTCATTTAATATTACAAAGAAAATTCACATGGCCCATGTGCAGATAAATGTGAATGAAGCTACAAATCTCAGATTTTTTTTTGCCTTTTTTGTTCTTGGTCTAAATCAAATGTTTGTAGTGACTGAAATGGTGTTTCAGTGTGAGGAGATGTGATGTGTGTTTCCTGTGGGCGGCCATCTTGTCTCTGTGGTTGGTCTGTTGTTTGTTCTGGTTTGAGGTTGAGGTATAACACAGAGTTGTGGTGGATTGCCCTGTGTGTATTTTAGCTGGTGTGGGTGTGTGAAAGTTGGCTGGGAAGCTCCTGGTCGACAGAGATCAGATCAGCGAAGAGGAGGTTCTTCACTGTCCGCGCTAAAAAATGTGGGGAGTAAATCAGTGCACTCCAACCCCTACACACACACACACACACACATCTTATCACATTGGAGCAGCTGGGGCAGACAGGAAGTAGAGTTTCCCACTCTTCCTGTCACTGGGTGTGGTGCACTGAACTTTTATCGTCAGGATAGTGAGCTGTTCTACATTTACACATATCTGTCCTGAGAAAATCTTCGCATGTGCTTTAAAAACTACTTTAAATCTGTCCAGTCATAGCTTGTAAGAAAGCCTAACTTGCTTTGCTGTGGACCAATGTCATGGGATTTCACATACATAAAAAGAAATGTATAGTGTAATGCAATGTTAGTCGCTTTGGATAAAAGTGCCTGCCAAATATGTAAATGTGTTATAGCTATCCTTTCAGTGTGCTGTTAGTTTACTTCTTGATAAAAATAAATCTACTTTTCATGTGCTTCTCAGGAAAACTCAGTTTAAAACGTGTGCACTCAAACTTTGCTACTGTTACCCTTAAAAGTACACCTTTGTAAACCAAAGGTTTGGCCTATCAGGTTCCAAATATTGAAACAGTACACAAGTGCTAGTACAAATTACACAACATATTCTTCAAGTTTGCTGAAGTAAATGTAATAAAATGAAATTTGATTTTTCATGAAACAGTATGTGGTGTTGTTGTTGACCAGCAAATGCTCTGTAAGTGTAATAGAAATCAGTTTGAATTGAGGATGAGTAAATATGTCAGACGTGTTTTTGGTGTCACTAGTTTGAGTGTGTTCCTCTCTCTTGTGACGGATGAAGTGAGCGACACTACACTGACTGTGGGTGGAGTTCTTTAAAACATTGGTGTGTTTGTGTTCCTCGAAGAATGAGCTGCTTTGTGTTTGAAACTAGTATTTATTTTTCTGCTTTCACAGATAATGTCAGCGTATCATCTGTAATAAATCTGGCTCATACAGCTTTCCCACGACAAAGAAAAACATGCCGTGGGTCAACATGAATCTGCCCGGCAACCCGACAAAGACTCTATTGTGTCTGACGCTCGCAGTCGTCATGGATGCAGGTCTGATGAAGATGTATGTCGCGTGTCCCTGCCATTTTCTTATTATTGTGCCGTCATTTAATTGCGACCGGAGAATTGATCCATTCCGGCTTTCTACGGGCGATCTCGAGCGTGTTTCAGCGGTAGAACAGAGCTCCTTTCATGACACAGCGAGACTTCAGATTAGCATTGAATTTGCAATTCAGTCACATGAGGCTTAAGATGGAAAAACTGAAGACAGTGCAGGAGATTCTCAATGATGTTTCATCTGAAGGAAACCATTTCAATTCATCTTATTATCAGTCAAAGTAAAATCAAAGTTGAAGATGAGCTCTGCTTTGGTTTTGCTCAATATGAGCTGCTTTCTTTCCTACAGGAACATTTTCTTTCTGTTGTGCTGTTGTATTTCAGGAGACTTAATGGAGTTATGCTTGCCTTTAAACTTCTTAGATGTTTCCTTCACGGTTCATTAGGAGATATAATAATAGATAGAAACGCGTCATTAGTAAAAGTAGAACTATAAAAATAATGTGGATACCATTTTGGTGTGGGATGAATTTGATAAGAAATGTTTGACTTCATATTGAGATTTTAACCTTGATCTAAGCAAAATATTGCCTTTAAAGACACAAAGGGAATAATCTGAGACATTGTGTGAAATGAGTAGATGTCAATTGTGAAGAGATTTTTCTTGTGGTTTGGGTTAAGACTGAAGCAGAGGAACATTCTGGGTGTGTGTGTGTGTGTGTGTGTGTGTGTGTGTGTGTAATCACCGCTGTAAACCACCGCCAGAGGCTCTCGCACCAGGAACCGGTGAATTTATGGTCTCCGGGAGCATTTGAAGAGCCGTCTCATGCTGAGATGAATTCTCTCAGGAATGTCCAAGGAGGCCGGGTGGAGAGAAGAGAGATTGTACTGGGCTGTACTGGGCTATGAGTCAGGCTGCACTGGAATTCTCATTATCTTGACTATTTAAGAAAGGTGATACATTCTCCTCAGGGGTCGTGTGGGGACGCAGGAGGTTTGTGCCAGTGTAAACATTACCGTAGTAATCCAAACAGAATAGAATAAACATCATTACGGTCGTGAGTTTCTACAGGATTGATTGGAGTAACCTCCAGTGAGTTTTATTTATAAACCTTTACAGAACAAGCTCTTTACTGACACACAAAGCCCTACTTCACAGTAACATACTTAAAGCATAAAAACAAACCCAATGTGCTGTGTGAAAACATTTTAATCATCACCAGATTCATGTGAGTTATTTGATTTTTTACGTGCAGAACTGAAGCAGTTTGTGTGATTGCTCGAGTGTTGCTATGGATGTGTTGCTATCATGGTTGCTAGGGTGTTCTTAGTGGTTTATAGGCGATTAGTGACCCAAATCAAAAGACTGTAATGTTCTGGTTTAAAATTTGACTTCCTTTACATTTATAGCCTCTGAATTTTGCTCTTTGTCTGAGTTCATAAAACACAATATTTGAAAAATATGTGCGCTTTTGACATATTTCTTGTGTGTGTCTTAGTGACTTTTGTGGTGTTTAGCACTGGTTCAATTGTGTTTAGGATTTCTTAACCTGGGATTGAATAGTAATGTAAATGTTCACATAGAAGTAAGATGAGAAAAGGGAAAGACTCTAGAATGTTCAATGTTGTGTTTTTGTTGGTTCCTGTGTTTTTATCATTGTGTTAAAGAGTTGTATTTGATTATGTTGAGCTAAACTAGTAAATGATTCTGGATGTTGCATTGATCTGAAAGTAATTACATTAGAAATATGAATGCAGTGTCAAACTTTTTCGACATTTAACTGTGTTTACTCAGTACAGCAAGTTTATTTCATTTAAATGAAGGGTTTTCTGCCAGGAAAACACTATGTGATTGAAATAAGCCAAATAATTATTTTGTATTTGATTTAAAGTTTGTTTTACTTTACAGAATTTCCTCCAGTGTAACTGTGAGCAGCAGTAATAGTGATTGATCAAAAAACATCATGTGATCAGTTCTTACTCTACTGTCTGTAGGTTTTTAACAGTAAAAGAATGTTTTGAGTATGACAATAAGTGCATTAGATTTATACGTGTGTGTGCTGGTGTAACTGAATAAAATCATCTTCAGTCATAATGATAAATGAGAGAAACAGCTTGTTTTGTTCATAAATCTTCATGATAATCTCTTAAACCCTGACGCTGGCAGCGTGAACTCATGATTGAACACTGAGGCCATATGATATTAAACATGGTGTGTTCAAACAGATGGCTGCTGATATGACATCACTTCCTCTCATCAGAGGAGAAATGGGTCGCGAGACATCCTGAGGTTATAAACTTCATGCACGTCTGTAGAGGTTTAAGACAGTTTATCGCTGCTCTCTGATCGTTGTGATGTGTTTAGCGATGGAAAAACAGTGATTTATTCTGTCTGGACTGCTTTCACAGTAAATCAGGTTGTTATGGTGACAATAAAGGTCAGAATAAAGGAAGGGTTCTTCACAGCCAACCATTTTTGGTTCCACAAAAAAGCATTTAGTCTAAGGTTCTTTAAATTACCATCTCTTTCCCACATTTTTATAACCCTTTTCGGATGTTAACTTTTTTAGTTTAGTTTAACCATTTAGACCAGAAAGGTTCTTCTATGGCATTGTGATGCTGTACTGCTGACCGGGTCATTCAGCCATGTTTTTAGTTCCAAAGCTAGAGAATTGTGAATGAAGAGCATGCATGAAAAATCCCATAAGACCAAAACTTTGCAGAAGTGTTCTTAACTAGAGCAGGATGGGTCACATTGAACTCCGGCCAAAGACATGTCTTACGAAACACACTTTACGTTAATTAATACTTTTCAAAAGCTTAATTATTGTAAAATTTTATAATTTTTATTTTAATTACTTTTATTCTATAATATATATATTTTTTTACGCAAGGATTTCATGTGACATGTTTAATATAATGTTCAGCAGTCACAACAGCATTTTAAATAGATTCAAGGATTACAACAGAAGCCTCAAACAGTCGTAGATGTTCGTCTTGCATAATTCAATGAAATTAAACTGATTAAAAGTCATTAAAATGTTTGCGTTAAATAATTGAAAAAAAAACAGTTGGCTTTGACAAGCATGAGCCCTGAAGAACTAAATGTTGTGAAAGTTTGTTCAGCTCACTTTCACATCATCACTAGAAAGCTCATTAGTCTTGTTGTTGTTTACCTTCTTCTGAGATCAAACGTTAAACCGGTAGTGTGATCTCCAGAGTAACGGCAGGTTTGGACAAATTGGGCCTAATTCTGTTTCAGATCAGCCAGCTCCCCCCGCTCCTGGCTTTGGTGCGCTCCAGTGCCCTGTCTGACTCTGGTGGGTTTCACTTTGATGGAAGGTCTCACCGCCTCAGGTAGGAGGGGGAGATTTTTGTCTTTATTCACCAGGCAGAGGAGGAAGGTGAAAAGAAACCGCGCTCCAGCCCCCCTCTTCTCGTTGGGAGCGGCGCGGCCCCGTCGGCCTCCCGGCTGCCCGCGGCTAATCGAATGAGAGTAGACCAAGAATAAATCATCTCTGGAGCGGCCCGATATCGAGCCGCTGCGCGAAGTGAATCAGTCCAGACTAAAATAAACATCCATCAAGCCTCTCGCTGGCAGGACCACGGGCGGCAGGGGCGGCATGAAGCGCAGCCGCGTTGGTGGTACGTGTTTATTTGTTTTGGCTTTTTGGTGCCGAGCGCAATAAAACAGAGACCCGGAGACTTCCAGATGATTCAGCGGCGAGCTTGTGTGAGCGGACGCCTCTTTGTTCAGTGTGCCACAAACTTGCCTTCAATTGGAAATGTTTGTAAGGTTTAATTAGACTTTTATTTTATGGTGTTCATTGGTTGTGAAAACCACAGTTTTTTTTTATTGTTCGTCTTAAGAGAAAGAAACCAAAGTTGTTACGGCAAAAACATAGTGAATGAGGTTATATTTGTTCTAGAAAGAGCATGAACGTTTTCTCTCTCTAGCGGTATCAGTCATTGACATACAACTATAACTCTCTTATTTAAGGGCAGTCGTGGCCTAATGATTAGAGAGTTGGACTCGTGACCAGAAGGGCCGGCTGGTAACGACTGAGGTGCTCTTGAGCAAGGCACCTTACACCTACTTGCTCGCCGGATGCTGCAGTGATAGCTGCCCACTGCTCCGGGTGTATGCGTGTTAAAACCACTTGCTGTGTGTGTTCACTACTCTGGATGGGTTAAAAGCAGAGGTCACATTAACGGGTATGGGTCACCATATCTGACTTATAGGTCACTTTCACTTTTAAAAGACATTCAAACATGAAGTTCGTTCTCATATACAGGGACTTGATCCACACTTGTGTTCAAGGCAAAGTGTGTGATGTCATAAATCACATCCGTCATGCAGGTGGTTTTCTGGAACGCTGGCTAATGGGGACACAGATCTCAACTTCTGTTGACTTAGAAATAATGTCTACTGTCTCAAAATACAGCAGACGTGTTGAGACATATGCAACCGTCCACTGGCCAATCACAGCCAAGAGTGCAACAGCCAACGCTATTTTGAAACAAGGAGGATGGATTGAAGGCTTTAAATTTCACACCACAGTTTAGTCATTCAAGGATGGAAAGCCCTGCGGAGAAGAAAGAGAAAGATCACACTTCATGTGAGGTGAAAGAGCTTTTATCCAGGTTAATAAAGCACAAAATAACGTAGGGTGGGGTGAGAAGTTTGAAGAGGTGTCTTATTTGTAATTGTTACGTTACAATTAATGCAAACTTAGCAAAATTTCTTAGCAAAACAGTTACTTTCCTGATAAAAATGAATTCCATACATGACAGAGCGTTCACTCTCAGCGACTGTACTTCAGATTTAACTTCATTGGTGGATGTCTGATGTAATAAATGGAGATGAATCTGCAACAATTTGTGAGTGGAAGTGTTTTATGAACGCTGTGGACGGGTGAGGCAGTGTTAACACTCATTCATCAATCTACATGTCTACAGCAGTGATGCTGGACACCTGAAGTCTCTACAGAGCTCAAGTGTCTTCCTTTTTCATCTTCAAAACTACAGTTTTATTCATATTCATTTTGATGTGAGCTTTTGTGTTTCTTTTTTGCACAATTATGTTTTAAAAACTTCTGTGACCTTGCCAACAGACCTCATGTCAAAAATAAAGACTCTTTAGCATTTTTAAATGATTTTTCATCGGTTAGATTCTTTGTTTTCTGTTTTGACGAACTTTTAAATAATTTAATTGTATCAAACATTTTCATGGTTTTTCTCTTAGAAATGAAACATGTAAATGAACAGAAGTTAGTCAGAATGAAATGAGGTCTTGTGCATTGTGCCGTGGGCTTAGTTAGGTAGAGTCATCAAAGAAATGTTCACATCAGTTCAAGACTGCTCCTGGCCTACAAGACCACCACTGGGTCTGCACCCCCGTATCTTCACTCGCTAATCCAGACCTATGGACCTGCCAGACCCCTGCACTCTGAAATCGAACAGCGTCTTGTGGTGCCATCCCAAAAAGGGAAAAAATGTCTCTTGTGTACCTTCTCTGGATGGGTTCCACATCTGTGTAATGATCTGCCCGCTGCTACAAGATCAGTAGATTCTGTGTCCATGTTTAAGAATGGTCTGAGAACACCGTCAGCACCTCACCCATCACTTCTGACTTCTACTGTATCTCTTTTCTACTCGTTCAAAAAATAAACCTTCTCTCTGTATACTGTAGTGGACTATACTGTATGAGACCAGTTTTACTGCACTTATGCTTTTTGTTGTTCAAAATGCTTCCATTGTTTTCCTCATCTGTAAGTCGCTTTGTGTAAAAGCATCTGCTAAATGACTAAATGTGAATGTGAGGATATTTGAAGAGCAAATAATTGTCGTTCACTATTAATACGAGCGTATATGTGTTTATAAGATCAGATCAGAACTCTACGTTAAGAGTGTGTTCAGATGTTTGTGTGATGGATGTCATGTTATCATCCTCTTGTGTTACTATATAATGCAGATGATAAGAATCCACATGATTTAGGGATGATGATGAGAGAGTTGAGGGTGTGTGCGTCTGAACTCAGGACTCTTTAATAACACAGATATCTCAGTGATCATGGCTCTCAGTCTTGCTGTATATATTCATGTCTGTAGGATGTTTGTTTGGCAGATGATTGGAGATGCTCACGTGTCATGTTATCGATCCCTTGACCTTCTCATTCATAAAGTAAACAGTTGTGTGTCAGGTCAGCCGGTAGCTAAATAAGAGCGTAACATGATTCATTAAGTGTGTGTGTGTGCTGCAGTACGGGTCAGTTGCTCTTTTACACCCTGATTCAGGGATAAATAATGAATAACACAAGATCGATCCTAATGTTGTTCAGCGGTGGTCTCCAGACTGTTAGCAGTAATTGCTCATAGATAATCGTCATGTTATTCAGCATGTAGAAGGAATTGATGCAGATGCTTGTATACAAGCTGCAATCTGTTATAGACAGTTTACACAACCTGTAAACACATCATCCACATCATCTTCTGACTGTATTCCTTGTGTTTGTAATGAAACGCAATTAAATGAGTTAAATTCTTCTTATTTATGACTTATAGCATGCTGCATTTGATTTGTTAAGCATGCTGATTTTGGTCACTTTTAATTTATATTAGTATATTGATTATATTAATTTGGAGAGAAAGAAGCTTTGGACTGAAAGCAGTGAGAAGGAAAAGCTTGTGTGGCAGGTGTGTATTGTTGTGTTACAGTAAATGTTAAACATGTGATCAGAGATCATACGCTCTGCTTTTCTCTCAAATTATTTCTGGATTATTTAAATCCTTGACCCAGTGGTAGTGTCTGATCAATGACGGCCTGCTTTGATCTTCAGGGTCTGATCTTACTGTCAATTAAGACTCATTAGTGTACACTACACAACACCAGCAGCTTTATTTCAAACAAGCTTTGCTCATTAAAACACATTGTCAACTTTTGACAATTCACTGCTGAGCACATACCTGTGATTTTGTGCTCTCTCTCTCTCTCTCTCTCTCTCTCTCTCTGTCTCTCTATCTCTCTATCTCTCTCTCTCTCTCTCTCTCTCTCAAATGGTGCAAGTATGTATACAAATGAAAAGAAAGATAATGAAACTGTTGTAATAAAATAAAATAAAATAAAGTTTGATGTATGTAGTACATCATTAAAGTGGTTAATAATATATGTAAATATATAAAACAGAAACAGAGTATAGTTTAAACAAAGATTTACAAAAGCAAAATATACATTAAAGTAGCAGAACAAAGGGATATAATAATATAATGTTCAGAACATAGCTTGGAAACATCCGTTTTTTGATCTGTCAGTGTGTACTGATAGTCTGCCATACTGGAATCTCTCTTTAGGGACAAATAACATTCCATTTGACTGTGTTGTTTTGTTTGGGTTTCCCAGTGACTTTGTTTCATTTGTGTTGAAATTGTGTTAAGTCAGGTTTTGTCAGTGTTGTTGTGGTTGAGAGCATCAGTAGATGTTAGGACAGAAACATCAGGAATGAAGCTCTGGAGCATGTTGACAGAGAGGATTCATTTCTTTGCTCATCTCGTGGTGTTTCAGGGCTTTAGAATGATATTAGTGAGGGTCACTGTGTTTTACATGTTTCCAAAATTTGATCGCCTATTTTCTATCTTTATGATCAGTGGATATTTGCCTTATTCTTCTCTGCTTGTAATGTTTGTTAGATATTCTAACAGAGTTCTGCATACAGGCTCTCAATGGGATGTTTTTCCCATTTAGTAAACTCTTGATTTGGATTTGTCATCGGACCCCACACTTCACTGCCATAGAGGGAATTGAGACAAATTCTAGCTGTGATTTTTTTTTATGTGACATTCACGAGTGATGGCATTGAAGGCCCTGCATGCTTTATCTCTCAGTTCATTCACTGCGGGATGTTTCCTGTGGATGTGATTTTTAAACCCGGTCATTGTAGTGTGGTGTGTGTGTGTGTTATGGGCTTTGTGCCGTATGTAAATGTGTGTTGTGATAATTGGGATATGAATCTTTTCTGAAAGGTGATCATATGTTGTTGACTGTCATGGCTCAGGTCTGACAGTATTGTTCTAGCAGGTTCAGGTTGTGTTGTGAGCCGTGTTGTGTGGGAGACAACAGAACCAGATCATCTGCATACAGAAGACATTTCATTTGTGAGTCATGGAGACTGAGACCGGGGGCTGTGGATCAGTTGCCAGTTCATTGATGTAAATATTAAACTATGTTGGACTTAAACAGCAACCCTGTCTCACTCCACGCTCCTGAGAAAGATATCTAGAAAGTTTTGTGCTGATTTGTATGCCGCATTTACTCTGTGTACATTGATTTAATAAGGTCATAAGTTTTACCACCTATGCAACTTTGAATACGTTTGTGAATTTGACATTTATCCTGGTTAACATGTTTTTCGATTAGAGTATGAAGCGTGTAAATATGATCAGTTGTGCGGTAATTTGTTTATAATCATATTTGACTTCTGCTCAGGATATTGTGTGTGGTGATGAAGTCTAAGAGTCGGGAGTTTATTAAACTACAGAATCATTTTCCCAGGTTACTACTGACACAGATGCCTCTATAGTTGTTCGGGTCAAATTTGTCTCAGTTTTTAAAGATTGTTGTTATCAAACCTTGATTCCAGATGTCAGGGAAGAATCATTTTAAAATGGCCTGTTGGAATTGACTCTTTGTATGTTTTATCTAATAGTTTGATCTTATTCACGGTTTGTGTCTGTCTGTACTTTATTAAACAATGTGTGGAAATGACTTTCCCATGTTTCGACATTTTGAATTGCTAATTCTTCATGATCCGTTTTTTTTTCAGATTGTTCCAATTGTCCCAGAGTTAATTTGTATTGACTGACTTCTCAATTATTGTCTGTTGTTTTTGGGTGTCTAGCACTGTCCAGCCCGTTTTGTATAAAGAAGAACTCTTTTATTGAATATAACATTAAAATAACAATACAATCAAGCCTCACTTTCAAACTGTGTACAGATGACACACGTCTGAATTGATAACTGCCCAGCTTGCACTGTATAAAGAAGATGTTTCTCTGCGCAGCTCGTGCCAGACGCGCCTCACTTTATAACGCCGCAGGGCGATGCCATCGTCCATCACAATGTTTCACTGTAGCCATGGTCCGATGCCAGCTCTTGTTGTAAGGGAATCATGTTAGTAGAGAGATTTTGTATTGTAGGACAGATAAACATTAAAATACACCACATGTCAGGGCATGAGAGATCTTCTAACGTTTGGAAGAGTTTGAGATATTTAAAGCATAAATGTTGCAGTAGTGGTGCTTTTTCTTTGTTTGGACTGTTTTATCTTTCTGTTCGATCGATCGAGAGCTGGAGATGAGACCCAGATCTCTGTCAGTCTTTAATGTAAACTCACACACTGGAGAAATAGCGTACTGTATATCTTCAGCGTTACATGCGTTCCAGGGCTCAATTATAAGTGTGTGTGTCATTTTCTGATTATTTAAACATGTATATAATAGGTAAAGTGCCCTTATTTTCACATACAGCAGCCGGGGCGATCGCTTCAGCTAAACTGTGAGGCATTAAACCCGAGCAAACTTTCCAATCTGAGATTGTTTGAGATGACACGTCTGCCGGTCTGTGTTGACATGGTCCCGCTGCTGTTTGCTTTGGTAGGCGACTGCTTCTCACCGCCGTCCACAGACACTGAAGTATTGATGTGCCATCAGGCCCTGTGGCAACACATTCTGTGTCAAAGTTAATAAGAGCGTTGGACGCTGTCACCATACTCACAGACTGACACAACGGCATTCTGGGACTCTTCCTGTTTGCACACATTTTAAATGTGTCATTTAAATCCTCTCTGGAAAAAAAATAGAATGTTAGACAGCCTAAATGTTGTATATGAGCTCACATATTATAAAAAACATTATAAATGTCATGCAGGTGAATCTCATGAAAACACATTCATGCCATATTTCATGCCCAAATTAAATATTTTCATATGATGTGTTATTTCTCTTTTACAGCTCGACATGTAATACGTTTATCAATTATGTTTCCTAAATTCCTTATAGAGTATAGAAGTTCTGTTATATGAATGAGTGTGGGTTATCATAACTGATAAATGTGATGAGAAATATCTCTTCTCTTACTATCTTACGTGTGAGATTACTGCTGCATTTTCAACAGAAGAACAGACTGGGAATTATGGGTATTAAATGTGTGACTGTGAGTTAAGGGTTAGCACCAACACAGCACGGTCAGTCTCGACTATCATCATATGAAAACAAGACTCTCAAGCTGATGTTTTATTCCAGAGGAGCGTCGTGATGACAGCGACAGATTCAGTGATCAAAAGCAATCCCAAAAGCACCTGTCAGAATATACTGATATTTACTTGTTAAAGAAATGTAGTTGATGGTGTAAAATGCGGCATCTCGTTTTCACTTCAGGGAGCAGAAAAGTCTTCTCGCTGTCAAAATGAAAGAGGAGATATCAGAGATTGTGTTGTTGTGTTCTGCGTGAACACCTAGCAGTCATTACTTTCAAACCCTGATGCCTGTCAAAGCCTCCAGCTCTTCTGATTTTCATAGAATTAAATCACACTTACTCTTAAGCTGATTCTCCTCTGCTGGGCAATAAAAAGAGGATTTATTCTGTGATTTTCATAAAAATATCACAACACTGAGAAATGTGATTTTGCCTTCAGGATTGTGTGTTGATATTGGCGCCTCAAATCCACCGTCCAATTCACAGAACGTCACGCTGAGTGAGGAATATTTGAGCTGCTCTTCTGGGCATTAAAGTAAACAATGTCTGTCTTGTGTTGTTATGTACACAACCGGATGAAAATGAGCACAAAGCAGACACACACTGTACATGTTCATCGCGATCAAACACAAGTGTATATGTGTGTGTGTGTCAGCACTGACATGTTGTCTTGTTGTCTCTGCAGGTGACTGTCTCTCTGAGAGGTCTTACAGCGAGTGTGGTTACAGTCAAGGTAAAGACGATGACTTGGACTGGGAGCAGATGAACACCAGAAAGAAACCATCATCAGACTCATGGGTACCAACAGGTAAATCACTCCACTGCTTAATCTTAATCTTGAGGACTATTGTTACTTATTTATTTATTATGGCCAAAACAAAGAAAGTCCAAAGAACTGAGGCGAAGAAATAATCCAGAGACTGCTCAGTTCTATATTTAATCATCAATTCAGTATTGTGTCAATTCCTGTCGAGGGAAACAAACCTCGGGAATGTGAAAGACAGAGACTTATTCCATCATACATTCATTTCCTAAACTAAATGTAAAAGCAAAAGGATTGTTTTCTTTGCACAATATAAGATCTACAAACATCACTTTTTTTTTTCTTTTCTGTTAAGAAAATGAAAACAATAGTTTAATTGGGAATTTGGGAAAAATGCTGTGACTGGAAATAATAATTTACTCACAAATGCACCTATGTAATTCACCTGTGTCAATTCAGAAAAATATTCTGTGCATGTATATATATATATATATATACAGAATACATATTTAAAGTAGCATTATATCATGTTTTTTCTGTAAGTTCAATATATAATGTAAAAGTATTTCTATATGTGTACGTTCAGGGCTGTACAGTGTACATATTTGTCGCACATGCTATGAAAAAACGGTCTGTGCCGTGGAAGGAATCATAAAGTCGGAATTCTACTATGTTACTTAAATATGTCTTCTGCTTGTTCTGCGTGTCAATAAGTTGCACACTTTAACATGTTACAAGCGTGACACTTGTGAATTTGCCTGTGTCTTAAAATATGAGGACTATACTTCATCCACAGAGTTGTTCTGAGTTTATTTAACAAGCATTTCACTGTTTGAGTGAAGCTACTATCAAACACACTGAAGCTCAAGCACTTGCTTGACAACCCGGCAGAATAAAAGTCTGCTTAATTTGAACCAAATAAAATAATTAACTTGCAGTAAATGTATATACTGTAATATACACTATAGTATACTTTAATATTTACTATAATAAGGTTCAAATTTATTATAGTACACAAGAACTCTACTGGAGTTTCCAGTAATAATAACTATAGTATAGTTATAAAGAATGCAGAACTCCAGAAAAAAATTATTTGGTAAAAAATAAAAATATGGCCATAATCTATCCATGTGTATAACGTTAATGTCCTTTTTCAGTCACCTGTCTATTTATGTAATTTCCTGCACTTGTGTTTTTTTAAAGATGATAACAGCTAGTAATTGTGCTACAACTGGTCGGCCTGTGCTACAAAACTGTAAACCTCTATTGCTATGTGCAAAAAAGTGAACGTGCAGCCCTGTGTATGTTATATATTTATGTAATAAAGGGATATATTCATGGTTTTATATGTATAGATTGTACAGCAGGGTCTTGTTGACACATTCTCAGTTAAGTCATTTAGGGTCAGCTATGGGATTATAGATTCAGATGCGTGAGAGACCATTTCAGGACAATTTCAAGAACCGGTGATTTTCTGACTTATAACGGTTATAAAGACGCGTGCGGCATGTTGGCCTTAATGACTCGTGTGGCGTGCTCACATGACGGCTCTTTGTCACACCCTAATAAACTTTTCCATTAGACGCAGCGGCCGTAGCGGCGTTCCGTTCACTCTTAAATCTGTTGCCTAACCACGCAGAGCCTTGGTGCCGCACGTCTCCGTGGCAGGAACAGAATTAATTGCGAGGACTTGGCTAATTTCACCTCGCCTCCGTCAGCGTGTTAGAGAGAAATGACCTGACAGCCAGTTTAAAGAGGAAGAGAAAGATTAGCGGGGGTGTTTGTTCTGGCTGTGGAATTGATTTATGTTGACGCAGCGGGAGGTGGAAGCGAGACCGGACGCGGGGCAGGTGACCTGCACGTATTCAGAGTGCAGAGGGCATTTGCATTGAGATGTGAGATTGTTTTGTAAGAGCTCTGCCGGGTTGGGAGGCGTCTCTTAATGGTTCCTTGAATTGAGGGCAATTAGTCAAGCTGAGATCATCCTTCTGTTTTCTGTGAGTCCATATCACTGTCATGATTTACAGCCGCTCTATGAAACATCAAACCCTGTGAACACTGAGATCTGCTCTTCATTCCTGCCGCCCGCCAGCCGTGACGCCCATCACAGGTGCTGCTGTCCAGCAATATCAACACATGAAACTCATACAACTGTGACAGATCAGTCTCAAGCACTTTACCCTCCACAATCATATAATCCAATCTAATCTAAGGTGTTATTTTATTTCATTTCATGTTATTTGATTGTATATACAGGAAGTTATTCAATTGTGACGATCGCAATATTGGATTTTCATTACATGATTATCACGGCCAAAAGAATTCTTGATAACAGTATTAAGACAATATCTATCAAAACAGTGTCAAAAATAAATGATGCTTATTGGCCCGATTAACATTTAAATTAGTTTATTTTGCTTTTTTTACCTTTTTCCGGTCAATGAATCACACTCATAATAGTGTAGGTAGGCTGAGAGACCACCAACCAGATACTGACAATACAATATTAACACAATATATATCAGACATGCACAGTATTTTGACTTATTTCCCATTATACTCCAGTACTTTTCATAATTATATTTTTTCCTTTAAAACTTAAGTACATTAAAATGTCTAGTCCTTTCTTACACCCCGTTCAGACCGGCAGCGACAAATTGACATGAGTCCATTTATACAACAAAGATCTGCCGACTTCCAGAGACTGTTGGTGACAGGAAGTGGGGGTGTCTAGCGATGTGACATTCTTTAGAATTTCTCAACTTTATGCAAATGAGCACCTTCCAATAGGAGTAAAGCAGCGGAGCTCACGTCATCCGTCTCTCGTCAGTTACTGCAGAGTTTTGATTGAACTGTTACTAGAGTAACAAAAAACTAACAGCTTTTGTAATGTGATAAGTGTGTTTGTGTCACAGTAGAAGCAGCAGAAGTGTGCTTCAGAGGTTCATGAGGTCATCGCTCACAGACGCTGTGGGGATGTAGTTCATGTAGTTGAGGATCAGGTGTCCATGTGAGATATTCCCACACGGCTCTACTAACACTAGACATGAAGCTGATCTGAGACTCTGATGCTTCACAAATCTACTGTACAGAACAGCTGTGTGTTATATCAGTCTGATCATTTCAGTCATTCTTGAAGATTTGTGTGGTGTCATTAATGCACGGCTGCACTTCTGTCTTTAACATTGAAGTCAAAGGTGTTAAAACTGACGTCATGACTCCTGAAGAGGGTAAATACTGCTGATGCTTTTACACATCTGACCTCTCACTCTTTATGATGGGTGTGTAATTGTGCTGTATGTTGTTGTTGTTTAATGAGATTTTTTTCAGTTGCGGGTTTGATTCTGCAGGTGTCAGAGCTGTGTTCAGATGGTTTAACTAGTCGTCGGGGGTCAGATATGAAGAGTTTACATGCTCACCCTCTAAATCCGTCAGATGACTTTTGGTTAAACGAGCATTTTTCTTCAGGCTCCTACATTTACTTTCAACAATAGCAGATATTTCAGAGCATTTTTTAAGCAAAATGATTTGAGTAACGTATGTTTGGGTAGCATTCATTCAACATCTCAGTCTTGTTTTTGATGGAGGTGTCTGTCAGCTCTTCATTAAGAAGAATTTTGTTTAGACATGTTCATATAGTCCAGCGCTGTATGTTTGTATCAAGCTGATGTTTTATTTGAGTTTGAGGTTTTATTCCAGTAATCTCCGATATCAAATGTCCTGATGTAGTTTACTGGTCGTGTGGTAAATGCAAACCCCAGTTCACTTCTGGACTTGAACCAGACGGGCGGCTGTAGAAGTGCTTTCTGATTGGTCTCTTACAGCCACACCCACACTCTCATACCGTAGTAAGATTATTATAAATAACCCTGACATCCGTCTGGTCCAACATGTCAGACGTGAGTTTGTTTTGATTTTCCTCTCAATCCTCCCCCATTCTTTCAGGATCACTTCATCTGTTTACGGTGTCTGTTTTTAAACTGAAGGCTGTTTTTATTTCTCACAGTTCTGTTCAGACATGACAGTGTGTCTGGCAGTGTTGAGCGCTGACCATCAGTAACCACACGCCACAAATTAATACTGAGAAGAAGATTGAGAAAACACGTGACATGCTTTCCAATTCACTGATTTATTTTGATTCTTAAGTCTGTTGCGTTAACACTAGTGTGTTTAAATGGATGTAGACTGTGTGTATCAACGCCCAACATGGAGTTATTGTTGTACATCAACACAAGCACAACCTTATTCATGTTCTCATGCATCCTTGCAGTGCAGACTTTTATTTGTTATTTTTGGATTTTTTCTCAAATCTAGTGAGCTTGTTTGATGAATTTAAGCAAATGTTTAAGTCGCTTTCACACTTGAAGTTTAGTTTTAGTGTGGTTTGCATGAAAAATTGCTAAAGTGAAAGCTGTCAAGCAAATCCGGGTCGCACCCGGCTACTGAACCAGAGACTTGCTGAAGGAGGTGGTGTGAGTTGGGTTGCTCTGGAACTGTGGCGGGGTTTGCATAAATATTAAAGCAACACAGACCCGCACATGTGTTTAAGCCAATGACAATGTATTTCCTTCAATAAAACACAAGTAAGAGATGATAATGTTGATGATTTATCGTGGATTTGAAAGAGAGTTAGGCTGCATCGTATTTCAGCTCTGGGAATGGAATCAGAGTGGCAGGTCAATGGTAATCCACTGCTTACTCAAAATAGTCTGCTTGCAAGCAGCAGAAAACCGTCTGCATGCAACGTGCATACTGTAAACCCAAATGTATTAACTCTGCTGCGCATAATAGAACCAAATTAATAAAAACGCAACATATCGATACGTGTTCTGTTAAACACACCAGGGTTTGACAGAATCAAGTTAAGTCCGAAACCAAACTAACGCTGTGGGGGCAGCGGGAACAAACGCACTCAAGTTTGAACCGCAGCAAACGAGCCCAATCTGAAAACGTCCTTAGATTCTCTAGACAATATTATTAGGTTGCTTCTATTGCTTTAATCTACACTTCTACAGTATATACTACAGAAGCAGTGGATGAGGGGTACAACATTTACAGTCTCACTGATCTCATCATAGTGCATTGTGGGATTGTGATGTATGTGAAGATGTCTTTGAATCTCTCTTAAATGATATGTCATTTTCTGTATAATTATATTAATATAGAAACAGTCTTTGTTACAGGAGAATCTTTACTAGGATGACTATCTAGATAGGCAGCTCACTAGGTTTCAGAGCAGAGAGATTCTCATCATATTGTTCCAGTAACAGTTGATTGAGGTCAGTGGCAGTATATGAAGAAGCGTGTTCACGGCAGGACATGTCATGTTGTGCACAAGCAGCTCTATTTGTCATAAAGACGCCGGCTTGACGGCTAATGCTGGATTGAGCCGGACACGCGGTAAACGTCTCTTAATTCAGACGGAGGGTGAAAGCAGCCGAACGCTGCGGGGATCTGTGAGACCTGTCCACGACCACACGCGTGTGTAATAAAAGCGTTAAACGCCCGCGGGCAGTTCAGAGCACACACGGGCGGTCGGGATCACGTGCTTATTAATATTTCAAATGTGCGGCGTTATCAGGCCCAACGCAGCTGCTCCCAAATAAATAAAGGCTGCGATACAGTTCATCAGGCCGACGCGGCGGCTCTTTCATGATAACAGCTGAGCAGAGCCGCGCTCCGTCAGGACGACCTTTACTCCTGTCCTTCAGAGAGTGAAAGCGTCTCAATGACAGACTCGTGATTGATGGCTCTACAGGTTCATTGAAATAGATGAGAACTCTCTCGCTGTTGTCCAGTTGTGTGCGCCTGTCAACAGACAGATGGGGACATGAATTCACAACCTAAAGAGAGCGAGAGAGAGTATGTGCGGTATTTATAGTACTGTAGTATTGATAGAAAAGAGCAACACTGTTGATTCAAAGCTTTATCTCTACTGTAAACATGATGATGCCCCAAGACTTGGCCCAAAATCTGCTGTTTGACTCCCTGATGGAGACTACCTCATTTCCTACCCATGAGCTGTGCAAATACTGTCTCACGTGCACACACATTTTAATATTTTATTTGAGTCCCCTTAAAGGAAATCGTTTACAGGGACATAAATATTATAGATACAGTTAAATACATATACAAACAATCATGGACCAGTGATATACAAGAAATCAACACCATAAATTCACCACTCAGTTGTTAGGGATGAAAATAATAACACACAGAAGGCAGGATTGTTTTTAAGTCTCTGTGTCAACGGCTCTCACCAAATCCTTGGTGTTTAAAGTCTGACCGTGTTTTTTGGCAAGTTTAAGGATCATAGGTAGTTTAGATGGTTAGGTTTAGGGTCTCTTAAGACTGGAAACAGCAAGGGTTTAGGTTTAGTCAAAACCAACATGCCACGCCCACGGATCTGACTGGAAACAGCAAGGTTTTAGTGAGAGCCCTGTGTCAACATGAATCACAGTTAAACAGATATTTGCTTTTCTCAACACAGGTTTCAGGTCTTATTATAAAGGACTCATGGAGGAATGTTCTGCTAAAAGAATGCAAATATTTGACTTTGATTTCATCAAAATGGTTTAAATTGCCTTACCTCTTTATTCCATGCAGTGGATCGGTTAGTGTTACTACAGTAGTAGTCAAATAGCAGTTTTGTCATTATTTTGTAAGGTTATTGTTTTTTCTATATATGTACTGTATATACAGCCACAGAAAAAAGGAAAAGACCATTTCAAAATTATTTTCAGTTTTTCACAATGTACTATTTCTATCTCTTTTTTGTTTCATTCTGTGAATTACTACCATTATTTCAAATTCGATATTTTAGCTGACAATAAAAATTGGAGAAATGGTGGGAAAAAGATGCTCTGTTTTTTTAGTCCTCAGACACTGCAATGAAAACAAGTTCAGAGTCACTTTTAAGCGACACATGTATTTCTACATTTAGGACAAGTTCAAAAATCAATTGTATATAATTATCTGGATTTTTCACAGTTTTTATGTGTCTTGACATGCGGTCAGTCTTTCACATTGCTGTTGGATGACCTTATGTCACTCTTGAGTTTTTTTTTTATTGAAATTCAACAAACACTGAACTGCAAGGACCACAAAACATCTAGAAATGATGATTAAATGAATATTTGGAATGATCACTTTATTTTTTTCTGCAGTTGTATACAGACTGGTCAAACAGTGTTGTGTCATGGCTCCTGGTGAGGGGTTTGTGGGTAATTGTGAACTCAAAGGGAATGGTTTTTAGGGCTGTACCAGAATATTCGAGTAATTCGCATCTCTAGCGCAGTTGGCAATCAAACTGCGTTCTGTGCCTGAGAAACAAACAATAAATACTCAAAACATTTTAACTCTAAACTAACATAAGAAAGGAAACAAAATATATCTTATTTACCATTGAAAACAAAACAAAACTATTTTAATGGCTGCAACAGTTTAAACAGTTTCCATGTTATGCATTTAAAACAGCACTCCAGCGCATTTGGCTATCAAACTATGCTAGCACCTTAACCACACACAAAAAATTATCCAAACATTTTTCTAAATTAACTTACAATAAATACAGAAACTAAACGAAATATAATTTGCCATTAAAATCAAAATGGAACTATTTTAATGTGAGGCGGGCCGCTTCCGGCTCGCGCTATTATGTAGTTTATTAAAAGTTTATCAATTCTGAACATGTCGCGTCTCCATATTGCACCAAAATGCGACACTCCACTCCCTTGGGTCGGCAGCAACACACCCGATTGGATGAACGGTTCTCAACATAGAGACAGACAGACACAGAGATTCATGCCTTTATTAGAGAGACGAATATGCTAGCCCCCTCCCTCCGAAGCTTCAAATATTCGATGTTGATTTCTACCAAAGCCTCGAATGCTCAAAAAATGGTATTGGGTACAGCCCTAATGATTTTATGAGAGCAGGACCCTCACACCAGACACCACAGCATCAAACTCTCTATAATCTCTCTGTAATGTGTTTAATGCACATCTGTCATGCAAATAGTGTTCTTATTGGCTTCATTGGATTAGTTTGGATGTTATGAGCCTGTGCTGCATGCAGATAAGTGCCGCTTTAATACTCTATACTGTATTCTATAAAATATCATTTGACCGCCAGCCTAAATCAAATTGAAATTTGCTTCATTTGATCAAAACCTCCAGCTGTGTGTGTGTGTGTACACGTGTGTTTTCAATGAACAGCTTGACTTTATGATTATCATTAAACTCATCAAATATGCATTAATACACGCAAACATTATATTAAATACATGCAGTGTCAATTATTGTGAGGCAGAGACGGAATGAATTTTAATTGAACATTTATCATTTTGAGCAAAAACTTAGCTTGTGTTATAAGGTTGTTTAGAATCATAATTTCCAATCACACTGATCTCAGACCAGTCAAGGTTATCATTAAGGTTCAAGTTTTCCCTTTTCTCTCTACTGTTTGAATGTATTAAATATGGAATATTCAGGCGTTAACTGCAGTAATTTCATCAAAGAGGTTTAACTCGGATGAATGTTGTTTATGCCCCGTGATAGCGTCTTATTTGGATTATATTATTATATGGTTCCTGAGGGCTCTGTATCCAAACACTGCATCATTTCTCTTGTGCGCAACATTAAAAAGCTATTTGCCATGCGGCGTCGTCGGATGCTGCGAGCTCTCTGTTAATTTCCCGTGTCAGGCCGTGTTATCAGCGGGGCCACATGAACACATCACGTCTGTCTGTCTGTCTGTCGGGGGAGAGCTGGATTACTGTGGCCGCCGGGACCTTCACTTCATTACTAAAGCACCTATCACATGACAGAGATTAAACCCCACACACTCACTGTACCCCAGTGATGTGTCTTAACAGAGCAGTGATAGTGTTGTGTGACAGTGAGTTTGGCTGGAATGATGCTGGTCAGTGTTTTTATTGAACTCTCACACACCGCTCCTTTCATGTACTTCATCCTCTTTTCTGAAACCTAACTGCAGTCAAAGTTTTATTTACATTTACAACTTCCCTTAAAAATCAGGAGCATTTAACAGTTTGTCAGTGAGCTCAGAATTACTGCTGTTAGTCTACAAAGCTACACAAGACCTGACGCTAAAAATCAACAAATGTGTACACAAATTTGAGAGTTAGTTTTGTGGATGTGATGTCTTTTGAGTTTCTCTCTGTTGTTGGGTGATTTCAGTTCAATTGGGTCACTCTTTTACATTGAGATGACTGTCAAAAAGTGTTCTAGCTTACCTTAAATAAGCCTATATTATATCATATATTTATTTTTTTAAACAATTGGCCATAAAGCAATATTCTATGTAATGTTTAACTCTCTCATCATTTGCTCACCTCGTGTCATTTCAATCCTGAACCACAGATGGACAAGCAGAATGTCACGCTGAATTTTTCATATACACAAAATGTGAAATGAGTCTCTCAGGTTGATAAAGAACAGCAGAAGATCTTCATTGACCTGTTTATGACACATGAGAGGTGTTTGTGTGATTCAGTCATATGGTTTGAATCAACATGAGGCAGATACTGATAAAACTTTTACTTGGGTAAATGATTCCTTTTATATAACCCTTCATCTAACAAATATATATATTTAAAAATATTCAAAGAACCCTTTAAGAACATTTATTTGAAGAATGTAGATAGTGAAGTATTACGGTGAGAGAGAGATTGAGTTTCCACACTGGCACAGAGCTCTTGTCTGTTTCTCCACATCTCCATAGTGATCAGCCCGAGAGGGTGGTCTGAGTTTTGGGGGACACACCCTGTCTGTCTCTCTATCGCTCTGTCTTTCTCTCTGTTTTCATCCAGATGTTTTTAGTCTTGCTCACTCAGTCTTACTTTCACGGGCGAGCAAGCAGACAGCTGAACACTGCACTGGGTTGAAACACACAAACAAAAGCTCTCTCTCTCTCTCTCTCTCTCGCTCTCTCTCTGTCATAAATCAGACCTGTGTTCTTCTGATATGTAATTTCAACATAATCCTGTTATTTACAGGCCAATTGTGGCGGAGGATTTAAAAAGGATGTGAATTGTCTTTTCCGAGCGGCTGGATCTCTGCAGGACATTGAATGCAGAATATCAGCAAATTAAATTAGACGCATTACATCCGGGGCCTCGTGTCGATCGGCTTTATTCCTACCATCAGGGCCACGTGAGCCTGGTTAAATTTCTCTGATTTTCACATTCTGGAGTTTCCTCCTACGGCCAAATGGAGCCCAGCAGCAGCTCGTTCAATTTCCCCGGCCGCCCGGCTCGAGAGAATTATGGCCCACGGTAATGCTGTCGACAAGAGCTTAATGAAACCCGTGTTTGAGGTGCCGCGGTGCTATTTCATCCCCGTTCACCGCTGTATTAATTAAATATCCATTTATGGCGCTGTATCAATTTATGGCTCGTATCTGCTGGCGCGCACAAGAGCCGAGGTACCTGCAAACAAGCCCGCCGCTGTTTCTGACTCACATTAAGTCTTTATGGTGCCGCTGCTTTCGGGGGGATTGATTGGGGCCGAATGAAGCTGAAGGACTGCAGGGCTGCGCGGGCAGCGGTGCATGCTGGGACAGCTCGCTGCTCTGTTTGAGAGGTGATTTGTCGCAGGGTCACGCAGCTTTTAAATCTCCTCAGCCGGCAGTCACCTGACAGACACCTGCGGCACCTTATAAAACACCACACATCACTCTCTGTTTCAAACACAATTTACACACAGACTCACCACTTATACTCATTCATGAATTTACAGTGGATTTTAATTGATTTATAATTGATTGTTTATTCCAGTTCACACAATGAGAACTGTATCCGTCAGTGTGATTACAAAATAAATCATTTTAACTGCGATAACTTTTGTGTAGCATTGTCTTTACTTACACATAGCAAATAGATTGACACATCACGTTGCAGAAAAAAAGTATAATTTTGGATATTTGACTGGTCAGGACAATTGTGAACGACTTGTTGTGTATTTTATTGTTTTAATGCTTATGTTTTACATTTTTTATTTTTGTACTGGTGGTGAACAGCACTTTTACAGGTGCTTTATGTAAGGGATAATGCACAGGCACTTGGTTGTTATCACAGAAATAATCTCTGACAGTGTGGTCAGGACATGAAGCGGAGGGTCTTATATCACACTGTAGGGGCTTATTTCACAATAACAGCCGGCTGCTTGGACATTATTCAGCTTATTACACAACTACTTGCCACATGAGAAAAAAATGGACATTAAATGTGAATTTTAAATATTTTATTAGCTCATTTTTACCGAATGCAGACCTTCAGCGAGGAAAAGCTGTTTAGTTTTGGTTTTAAAGTAAGAAACGACGTTCAAATGTCACAAACAGGAAAATTGGTTTAATTTTTTTAATTTGTAAATATAATGTCATACATATTATTAAAAGACATTGCGATGAGTTGAGTTGATTTGAGTTGAGATGAGTTGACATGAGTTGACATGAGATGAGTCGAGATGACTCGAGATGACTCGAGATGAGTCGAGATGAGTCGAGATGAGATGAAAGGAGTTGAGATGACTTGAGATGTCTTGAGTTGAGATGAGTTGAGATGAGTCGAGATGAAGGAGTCGAGATGAGTCGAGTCGAGATGAGTTGAGATGAGTTGAGATGAGTTGAGATGAGATGAGTCGAGTCGAGTTGAGATGAGTTGAGATGAGTTGAGTTGAGATGAGTTGAGATGAGTTGAGATGAGATGAAAGGAGTTGAGTTGAGATGAGATGAGTTGAGTTGAGTTGAGTTGAGTTGAGATGAGTTGAGTTGAGTTGAGATGAGATGAGATGAGTTGAGATGAGTTGAGATGAGATGAGTTGAATGGAGTTGAGTTGAGATGAGTTGAGTTGAGATGAGTTGAGATGAGTTGAGATGAGATGAGATGAGTCGAGTCGAGTCGAGTTGAGATGAGTTGAGATGAGTTGAGATGAGTTGAGTTGAGATGAGTTGAGATGAGTTGAGATGAGATGAAAGGAGTTGAGTTGAGATGAGATGAGTTGAGTTGAGATGAGTCGAGTCGAGATGAGTTGAGATGAGTTGAGATGAGTTGAGATGAGATGAGTCGAGTCGAGTTGAGATGAGTTGAGATGAGTTGAGATGAGTTGAGTTGAGATGAGTTGAGATGAGTTGAGATGAGATGAAAGGAGTTGAGTTGAGATGAGATGAGTTGAGTTGAGATGAGATGAGTTGAGATGAGTTGAGATGAGTTGAGATGAAATGAGTTGAGATGAGTTGAGTTGAGATGAGTTGAGATGAGTTGAGATGAGTTGAGATGAGATGAGTTGAGTTGAGATGAGTTGAGATGAGTTGAGATGAGTTGAGATGAGATGAAAGGAGTTGAGTTGAGATGAGTTGAGTTGAGATGAGTTGAGATGAGTTGAGTTGAGATGAGTTGAGATGAGTTGAGATGAGATGAAAGGAGTTGAGTTGAGATGAGTTGAGTTGAGATGAGTTGAGATGAGTTGAGTTGAGTTGAGATGAGTTGAGATGAGTTGAGATGAGTTGAGATGAGTTGAGATGAGATGAGTTGAGTTGAGTTGAGATGAGTTGAGTTGAGATGAGTTGAGTTGAGTTGAGATGAGATGAGTTGAGATGAGTTGAGATGAGATGAGTTGAGATGAGTTGAGTTGAGATGAGTTGAGATGAGTTGAGATGAGTTGAGATGAGATGAAAGGAGTTGAGTTGAGATGAGTTGAGATGAGTTGAGATGAGTTGAGATGAGTTGAGTTGAGATGAGTTGAGATGAGTTGAGATGAGTTGAGATGAGTTGAGTTGAGATGAGATGAGTTGAGATGAGTTGAGATGAGTTGAGATGAGATGAGTCGAGTCGAGTCGAGTTGAGATGAGTTGAGATGAGTTGAGATGAGATGAGTTGAGATGAGTTGAGATGAGATGAAAGGAGTTGAGTTGAGATGAGTGAGATGAGTTGAGATGAGATGAAGGTTGAGTTGAGATGAGTTGAGATGAGTTGAGATGAGTTGAGATGAGTTGAGATGAGATGAGTTGAGATGAGTTGAATGGAGTTGAATTTAATTGATTGATAACAAGATGTGTGTGCTTGATTTAATTTCTTTTAATTTCTTTACTAAAGAAGATATTCAGAGAAATGTCTCCGTGGTTTTGTGTTCATACAATTGAAGTCAATGCAGTTCAGTGTTGTTGATGATCAACATTCTTCAAAATATCTTCTGTTGTGTTTTGAAGCAGAAAGAAACTCATACAGGTTTGACACATGAGGATGTAGAAATGATGAGAGATTTCTTATCCCTGTAGTACTGTCAGAAGTTCTCGGGGTTCATGTTTTCTGATTGTCAAACAGATGAACGCTGTAGATATGGTGTGCAGCTCGGGCTACCCGTCGGTCATTATTTCTAATAGCTTTGAAGAGTTTGATTGTTTTAGTGATGATAAAGAACAGAGAGACTGCAGCCACTAACAAGACATCATTACAGTCAGACACATCTGCTTGCCGCCCGTTATGTGCCGCCGCGCAATTACTGTGATCATTTAGAGTAGAGCACCTAATAAGACTATGATGGATGGAGTTGAAAGAGAGAATAGAGACGGACTGCAGACGCTGTGACTTCACCTCCGTTTGGAAATATCTCATTATCAGCCGCACCAATTGAGGAAATCAAAGACGCTGCCAGACCCAGAGAAGACAAACTACCTTTTATTTCTCCCTCCTGGGTTCAGTGACACGCCGGTGAAAGTGTGCGTGTGTACGTAACGCTCTGAAGTCATGAGAATGATCCACTTACTGACATTCAGAGGAGACGCCCACCGCGCCGGGAGGTCTCGTGAAATCGAATCAGGGAGAAAAGTGGAGATTTCCACCGCTGAAGGTTAGAACAAGCTAGAAAATTGCAAGAATAGATGTCGTGTGTTTTGGCCGTGTCTGTGGCTCAGTAAGCCGTCAGATTAAGATGTCATCCTTTTAGAGAATTATTTTCAAATGAAAGTGTTTGCAGGAGCTGATGTGTCTTCCCAACATAAAACTCAAGCTCACGTATATTCAAGCCTTTCATACACACACGCACACACACACACACACACACACACACACACACAATGTGCATGGTTCCATTGTGTCTTCAGGAAGCAGATGGTGTAATGTTGAATCCTGGCAAAGAAGTCCACATAATTCATGGAAGCTATTACAGGAAAAGACAAAAGAGGTGAAGATGTTGATGTGTCACCTGGGTCCGGACAGACACATCAAGAAATGAAACAGTCAGAAAAAGAAAGAAAGAAATAATCTCTCAGAAATTGACTCGTACACAAATTGCCTTAGATGAGCTATTCATGCACAGAAGACAAAACCGCTTCTAGTGATCTCTGTGAGGTGAAGGAGGTGTAAGACGACAGAATCATGATGAGTCTCTGTTCTCAAATACTGAAGAAGTGTCTGATTGGCTGATGGTCATGTGATCTCTCAAGCACATGGATGATTTCAGAGTTCAGGACCTGCAGTGGTGGTGATATTGTCTGTTCAAATCATTACAGATAATGAGACGGACGTGTGAGAATCTGCGTTCGGAGCGTGTCCTCCGTGATGGTTCAGGTTAATATCAGACATCATCATGACACGTTTACAGGAATCTTGCAGTCGCTGCATGTTTGAGTGTTTCAGAGGAAGTCATGAAGAAGTCAGATGAGATCTGTTGAGCTCCGACGTTTCACAAAAAACACCCTCACACACAAACATCAATGATGCTCAAGACAGGACCCCAAAATAACCTTTTCATCATCCTTTCTTCATCCTCATGTCAAACTTGTGGGAGTTTCTTTCTTCTTCAAAACACAAAGAAATGATATTTTGAAGAACATTTATGATGACACACAAGAGTTGCTCTTGATGTGTGTGTATCTGGTGTCAGTTTTAGTTGTGTGCTATTGCAGTGTTAAGATCCTCTCTCTCCGTTGAATATGATTGTGTGTGTGTGTGTGTGTGTGTTTTATCACAGTACAGTGGAGAGACATCAGTGAATTCACAGGATTTCAGAAGAATGAGATGTAATCACCACTAATGAGTGTTTTTAAAGCTCTCTTATTGTGTTACTGTGCAGTTGTGTAGTGAGTAATCATTCTGCTTTGTGTACGTTCATTACACAAATGCTTCTTATCTGGAGTCAAAATCTTTGTGTGTGTGTGATGTCAGAGGTGACTGGTTCTGTGAAGTGTGGAGGCTGTTAGAGAGTGAGAGCGCCCCTGCTGGTGAGAGTGGAGTGTGTGGTGCCACAGGTGTTCTGTAATGTGTGGATCACAGCCAAATGACAGAAGCATCACACAGCAGCAGCTTTATAAAGAGAGCTCACACTGCAGCTGTCCACACACACACTCAACACTGAATGCTGATTGGCTGTTGGAATGCTTCCTGGACAGTTAAAGTTCATGAAACATCATCGGTCTAATGATTCTTGCATTTGAACCTGCTTCTGTTTTTATTTTTGAAGAGATCAGGCTACAGGACTCAATACTGAAGACTATTCTTCACAAGCATTATAGTCATATTGATTCTTTAGTTTGAGTGGTTTCTAGAAACAGCCAGAAACACACAGAAATCACTGCGTGATATTTAATGTCATCTGCGCTGTATTTTTTACAATGTTTATTTAGCTATTTAAAGTATATATGATAATACGGTTGACTTTATTTTATTATTTGTATTTACTGTAACGTTATGAGAGCCGAGCCGTGACCCGCCTCTGAATAATCATTGTTTTATTGGCCTCTGAATCAGTATTTGATCTATTGAAGCTACGGTTTATAAATGTCATTGGATATAAAGCCCAGCGTTTCTGTGTTAAGAGGTCACGCGTGATCTTTATTCACATGGAAACACACATGAACTCTATTAGCAGACACACAGACCTCGTGAACCCACCTGAGACATTCATACCCACAATTCATCATTCATCTGCTCCGCTCTCATTTCCAAGGGGGCCACCTTCAATTTACAAACTGCTTTACATGTGAAGGGTAATCAATAAACAGGCTGGAATCACGCCCGCTCACCCACCGGTAAACCCAACACACGCAAAAATTGGAAAAGAAACGGACGTCTTATTCCAAACAAACACGCTCATCATGAGATCGCCGGGGGAACTGGACCAGATTACTCTGGTGTGTGTGTGTGTGCACTTTCGCCAAAAGCGATTGATTGTGTGTGTGTGTGAACATTTTCTGGGAGCTTTATGGGATGGACGGGTCGTATACAGGCTGAAATGATGACTGCAGTAATGAAACAGGAGATTTGTGAATAAAACACAGGATTCTTTCTCCTGAATGTGTTGCTCATTGATTCTTTGTCATGGGTCAATCTCACAATACATGTTATAAACATGAACCCAATCAACAAAATAAAGTGACCGTAATGTCATTTCAGGTACTCGGCATCATTTCTTGTGTGTTTAGCTCCATTGGTAATGATGGGACTGTATGAGCTGTGAGAGACTTCGGTCTCATCATCACCCATCATCACATACGGTGATGTGAGACCGACAACACGATCATGAACACAGATGATGATTCACTTTTGATATCATGTATCTTTTTAAAGGATGAATGCGCTGGTGAATGAGACCTGACAGATTTGTTTTACTCTATTCAATCTAACTCTAATTATTACTAATGTTAATAATTTATAATCAATAAGTTTTTATTCATATAATGTTTTTTATACTTGCACTGAAAATGACATCATTGTTTAAAGTTAATTTGAATTGAAATAAGATAAAATAAAAAAATGTTTATTATAAGTGATTTTCTATCCTGTATTTAAAGAAACCAAGAACATTAGGTTTTTGCTGATGTATCTCATCTTAATGTACGTTCTGCACCTGACGAAATAAAAACCAGCAGAGAGACTGTGTTAGGAATAGATTTTCATCTATTTATTTATTTTGTGCTCACAGTGAAGAGTGAAAAGCATTTAGCATGTGTTTTGTGTCATTTCAAAGCTTTGCCCTTTATGGAAATGCACCGGCGCTTTTAAAAGCCTTTTTCTCTTAATTGCTCCTGAACGGCTCATTGTTGAGGAGAGAAAACAGCCGCACGTTTCCCTGCCGAGTGAATTATAGATGACACTAAAACAATCCCATTATAATATGCTTTCAGAATAGTTTGTAAATGACAGCCGTGGCCACAGATGCATTTTGTGGTGGTGTTAAGCGTCGCAATGATGGAGGAGGAGACACTTATCTAATGATAATGATGTCAGCGGGGTCAAAGTTCACTGAGTCTGCTCCTCTGTGTTTATCTGTGATGCTCTTCATCTGATAGAAACATGCAAACAAAAAGTGAATAGTAGAAGGAAAGACGTGAGAGGTTGAACTTTCTATCATTAAAGCATTATGTGACGGAGACATCCAGCGGTGTTTGATCAGTTGTTTTTGAGCGCTGTTGTTTGAGAGAATTCATGAACAGGCTGTTTTATGAATTGGCTAATTTGTATGATAAGATGAAAATATGTGATTGTTAAAAAGTGACAGTGAAGGCCCCCATCCATGACCATATGAATTCAAAGAAAAGATCCACCTGAGCAAACGGTTGTGAAGTGTGTTGAGAGATCAGTGTTGGACAGGCAGATGAAGATGAAATCTGTTTAATGACTGCAGGTTTGTGCCGGCTCCATTATTCACAAACGCAAGCGTAATCACCTTACAGTGCATTTCTACAGGAGACGAGATATTCTAAAAGCTCTCCTGCACATCTCAAGACCTGATTCTTTTCGACGCTGACATCTGATATCTCTATCAGACTACATTAACTGACATAATGAACACCAGCAGGTGTGTTAACATCACCAGATCTGATGTTCTAATTCAATTTCACTTTGTAACCTTGTACACTAGACAAAACATAACCATGTATTCCTGACCATAACTGCTGCAGATCAATGTCCTGTAACATCACTGATGTCATACAATCCATCCCTCCATCCCTCCGTCTGTCTTCTGAGAAAAAACCTCACAAACTTACTGACTCTCACAACACTAACAAATCACACATCGCTTATGTCTCTTCCACATGCAAGTGACATTAAACAGAGAACAAATGGAGAACTCTCATGTGTTTCAGATCAGAGTCACATGTCTCTGTAAAAATGACACAGATATTTACTTAAAAATATTATTATTTAATGCAATATTCCATGAATAAATCTAGTAAAATTACCTAAATTATTTAGGCACATGTCACAAGATAAACTTATAAAAATCATGAAGAAATACTAATTTGAGCATTGGACTTAACTTCTTATTCTTTTTCTTATTCTAACTTCAGTTTAACATTTATTATTATTTACAACACACATTATACGATGTGTTAATAATCTGAGAGATGTGTCAGTACTGACATTAGCAGCATTAAAGTGAAAACACACTACATGAGCTCTGCCATGACCTGAGCACAAGCACTGCTCTTCTGAACGATGGTAACTCAAAAATACAAACAGAATCTCTTCTTAATCTTAAATAGCACATTCCATGCGTTCCCATTTCTCTACCTTTAGTTAGTGTGTAAGTTGCTGTTAGAGCATAAATAATACCTGCAAAATGATAAAGCTCAAAGTTCAGAGCCAAGCGAGATATTGTCTTTAACAGAATTCGCTTTTCAAGGACTACAGAGAACTGCTGGAATCGGACAACAGCCCTCTTCTTCCCAAGTACATGATGTCACTATTCCAAGTGCTTTTAATAACCTCCGCCCAAAGGAATATGACAAAAAATGGGCGAGGTCTTCCTTAGAGAAGTGGAAGAGGGGGAGGGGTGCAAATTTCGAATAATTTTAGAATAGTTCTCATCGATCTTCGAATACTATTTTTGCTCTAAATGCCCATCCCTAGACCCGAGTTGGATAATAGAACAAGCAGATTGACTAAGAGACTGCAGGCAGGACTTCAAAGGACATTTCATAGAAGTGTTTAAGAGGTATGCGCACACACACACAATATCAGTGTATCACACAGAACAGCTTTCACAGCCGATGTTAATGTTTATGAATACACTCGAGGGATCGACCAATCACAACAGCTTGAGGAGCGGAAGCTCGCTGATATGGTATGGGTGGGGCATCTTCACACACACTCTATGCGGGGAACCAATCAAGACAGACCAGGTCCGCTTTACCAATCAGAGCGTTTCTGAAGGAGGGACTTAATACAGACCAGAAGAAATCCAGTCGTTTTGTGAGAAGAGAGACAGTGGTGGACAATAGATTTGAAATAATTGAAATATAAAGTGTTTTTAAATAAGCAACATAAACATCCATTGTTAAACACCCAAAAAACACAACCAAAGCCTCAAAAACCCCCAAAGACCGGCTCCTTTATAGATAACTCAACATTAAACACTTTCAAGTCTTTCATTTTACTGTAAAGCACATAAAAATATCACTTTTTCCACAAAAATGACTCTCCTAATACTGTCATATGCAAAGCATGCTGGGAACTCTTAATCAAACTTAAATTTTGGTTAAAATAACAAGAACTCAACTGTATTTCAACTGTAGGTTTACTCAATTAATTTCATGGAATATAATACGACACGGAATCATTTTTGACAGTATAGAGTTTGTGATGAGATGTCAACAATGTGTCAAACTGAGCTCAGATTCGTCTCGTCTGCAATCAAAAGTCAAAAGTCAATATTATTGAAGATCTCAATATTAACTCAAACATTTCTCAACACATTTACTGAAATCCAGATGATTTCACCTATACGATCAACATTTATTTACATCTCTTCTGGTGTTTACACAATGACACTCTCATTTGATTATTTCTTGAGCAATTTTAGAAGAAGCATCTGAGACACAACTGAGAACTTGAGTTATGAAAGAGCAACATCTGATCAGGAGATGTCAGTTGATGAGTGACGGAATGGTGTAGAGGTAACAGTGGTGGTTGTGCTCACTCTCAGTGGGGTTTTTTCACAGATCTGATGCGATGTTGATTCTTAATAACTTGAAAGTCAATATGGTTTATTTTGTTTCTCATCTCTCGCCGCTGGATATGACAAAATAGAAGAAATATCAAAGCAAGCTTGAAGATGAAGGTGTTGTGTGAGAACAGAGCAGTGAGTGACAGGCGGCTTTGTGTTGTTTTAACCTGACATCAAACATGTGATAGACCACTAAACACATAATAAGGATGAACAAAAGATGCTTGGACACAACTGATTGACATGTTGATGCATAACAAATTTCTGAAAGCATGTTAGAAATCAGTAAGTCTCAAAGGATCATGGGTATATATGTGTTTGATTATCAGTTGAGTGGATGTGATGTCACACCGCACAGATTCACAGCAACATGACAGAATGAATGATTTTTAATGTTTGGGCAGAATGTTGTTGTTGTGCAACACAACAATCATCTCAGTTTCTCTGGCACGAGCCTTCAGGCCGTGAGTCTCTTCACATCTTCAGACAATAATATTGCTGTGATTATGAGTGATGAGATATCTCTCCTCAGGCTGAAACAGGCGACACCTGCAATCTCAGCCAGACACACAGGGATGACGGAGACAAGACCCAACATGATCACAGATGCTGTTCTGTTGGATGTAACGTGTGTTTATGTTCATGTCACAGCCCGTCCAGACACATGTGAATTGACAATGTGAGGCTGTGGGTTTACAAACACAGATGAGCTCTTATAGGTGACAATACGATCTTAATCTCCATTCAAAGTCTCTCTTTTTTTTAAGACATAATGAGAGTGTACACATCTCTGACCTTCTTTAACTAACCATGAATGTATTTTTGAGATGGTCTAAGGTGTGTTAAGGTGATTTTGGTTTGCGTCTGACCCGTGGGGATATTTCTAATGCCAAGAGACTTGATTTCTGTAGTTAGGATATTAGAGTTTCAGACGGCATGAGCTGGTGATCACAGCTTTGAGAGGTTGAAGTGTGTGTTAATGGCTTTTAACCCAGAGTCAAGGACTTTTGCATCCAGCTCCTCAGCTTTTGATTTGACCATCACAGGTTTATAAATGTGATGTTATTGATCCGTTCGCTCTTCAGCACTCATTCACATGTCACATGCTTCATGTCACAAATCACTCTCTCTTACAGTATGATATCATTCAGCTAGATAGATAAATGTGTTCAGGTTTCAGCTCTAGATGTGTGTTGTGTTTTCTAATGGAAGTGAAATGATGTTTCTATCAGCTATCTTTCATAGCAATACAAACACACAGATGGAAAGTCAACACAACGGGACGAGAGCGCTGCTGTAAATGATGTACAGAAGTTACTCATCAACCTTTTTAAAAGCACTCGTCTGGTCTGACACGTCTGTTTTTCCACAGCTGTGTTAGTCCAGTAAACACTTCACACATCGAGCTGTTTGAGAGCCGGCCCAGGACTCTCTGCTGATGTTACTGAACCCAAACCATTCACAATTATTTTCTGCATGTCTTAGAGGAAGTGATGCGCGATCCGTCAGCACTGCAGTCTATACAGTGAACCCTGCTGAACAAACAGCTGCTGATGTCACTTCCTGAGTACACCAGTGTCACTCTTTGAACATGAGACAAAAGATGTTCACTTCAACACCTGTGTGTGTGTGTGTAAAGATATTGAGATTGTGTGATTTTGTTTGGTTCCAATGAGCTGTTTGTGGATGTCATCATTTAAATTCTTACTTTATATAAACTGGACACAACAATGTTTTAGTGTTTTACTCTGTTATTGATTATGGCTCCGCGATTATTACAAAAATCATAATCACGATCATTTAACACAATTAAATGAACACAATTTGGCTCACTGACTCACTGAAACAACGTAGGGAAAAAATCGTCTTTTAAACTGAATTCAACTGGAAAAAAAAGCGTTAGGAAATAGCACAGCTGAACCGCTGTAAAGGAAAGGGAGCGTGTGGATTTATAACACAAGAAATGTTTTTACGATTTTACCTCGATTTTTTTTTATTTTGTAATTGTTGAAGGGCAATATTGACGATTAGGTACATTTTTGATGAATTGCACAGTCCTAGTTATTGACCTCATGTTTGTTGTCTCCTCAGACTCAGCGTTCATGATGGTGAACACATCCGGGAGGTTTTCTGGACAGAAGTCTCAACTCTACGTCCCACAGTTTAAAGAGAACGACACTCACTGTGTCATATTTCAGTATTACGGAGCGAGTCGAGAGGGTTCCAGTCCGGGACAGCTCCTCATCTATGTGAAAGAGAACAACAGTCCGCTGGGTCTGCCCGTGTGGAACACATCCGGACCGGCTCTACAGAAATGGCAGAAGGTTGAACTGGCCATCAGCACTTTCTGGCCAAATTTCTATCAGGTGAGAACATCATCAACCAAGTGTCTTTCATCAAGAGTTTTGTAACATTGGTATTTTCTAACAATCTAAGTGAAACATCGGCTTGAAGAGATTTCTGTGCTTGTGCGTGTGTTTGACAGCAGGTGTATCTGAGGTTCCAGCAGTGTTGTTGGAAGGTTCTATTATACACCGTCTTACTAATTATTTCTTTTTCCTTTCACCCACGACACAAAGCAATAAAGTGACTCATGTTAGACGACTCGACGCTGCCGGTCGGCATCAGCTTCCTCCTGATCTTAGCGGGTCTCCATCCTAATTAAAGGGAAAGTTCAATTATTTTCTGATAAAATGGCCACCCATCGTCTTCACAAATGATTTGGATTTGTTCTGTTTCTTGAGTGTGGTGACGGGTGGCCGTTTCTGTAGTAAAGCAGACATGTGGAGTGAACATAAAGCCGTCTGAGAGAGAGTGTGTGGAAGAGAGAGAGAGAGAGAGAGAGAGAGGCAGTGGTGCTATGTCCCACTGTCTTTATTTATTTTTCAGAGGTTCTCGCTTCATGTGGGATCAACATCTAAAATGTTTCTCATGAAATTCCTCATAAATATTCACAGCTGTTCAAAAGTCACTTATTTATTTAGAAATAAGAATAATAGTAAACTCTTTAAAACTATGCAATGACACAAATGCAACACATTCACTTAATATGCCAAAATAAATATAACTATTTTACGTAGAATAACCTTTCTTTGTCATATTCTTAGATTCAGTTTTTATTCATCAGCTCTATTCTGAGTTCTTATAAGCTGATTTTTTTTTATTATTCAATCATCCATTTCAAAAATATTGTCTTTTATTAAAATAAATTTTCTAATTTCAAACATTTAAGCCAACAGATTGAAAGGATTGTAATATGATAAGAAACATTTTAGTGAAGTAAACTTTTGAATAGTTGTGTATATATATTCATTGAAATGATTAAACATATATCTTTTTATTTTGTTTTGAAAGACTTTAGTGATTCATGTTACAGACTCTTGTGTGCATGCTTTGACATCTTTTCACTCATCTCTTGAAGTTTTTTAGCATGTCATTTCTCCACATCTCTGAAACTTCAGATGAACATCAGGTCTTTTAATTGAACTCTCTTGATACTAACAGAAGTCCTCGATGCTCAGACACACTCCTCAAGTGTGCGTCTCTCCTGTGAGAGAGTGTCCGACAGAAAGACAAAAGCGTCTAGAGGTCCTCTGAGAGAATCCCACCATCTGCTGAGACTTCAGCGTACACCATAAAATACGATTGTGACTTCTAAATACATGCAGAGATGAACAATGTGAGACTTTAGATGTAATGAGTGATGCCGGTGTAATTGTAGGTTTGTGTAATAGCTCTGGATCTTCAGAGCTTGTCACCATGAAAGCACCTGCTTCACACAAATCTTATTCTGTAATGACAGGGTTTGTTTCTCTCTCGTCTCCTGTTGAGCTCTTCTCCTACTTCACAATGAGGGAACACGGCCGTTGTTAATTGCTTTGAGTTTATACAGGTCACTTCTTTTTAAATTGATAATAGCGTGCTGTTTGAAGATGAGAATCTCATGGCTGTTAGGATCTTTATTAGGGATATTTTCAACACAATCACAGGTGAGAGGAGACGTTCAGATGATCTGTGATGAAGGCGGTGGGCTGGAAAAAGACTTGACGTGATTCATCAGAATGACCTCTGCTTTGTTACCGCCGTATGAAGAAAGTTCATGTTCCTGTCTGAAATAGATTTAATTGACAAACAGATGGAGATGGATTCAAACATTTAGCAGTGAAGCGTTTTGATTCAACACGTTGAAACAAAAGAGTGTGTGAGATAAACACCAGTCACACAGAACAATTAACATTAACATCAGAGAGAAGAATACATGAGAACATCTACACATCACGTACACGTTTACTTGTTTCATCCACACTGTTCAGTTTGACGTCTGGTGATCCTAACGTGGTCTCATTTCTCTGATGATATTTCACCCTTCAAACGTCCAGAGACACAAGATCTGTCTCATGAAAGTCACAGAGAGCAGCAGTCAACATCTCCAGTGCTCATGTGATGCTCCACACGCACCTCAGTCTCAAGACATTGTTTCTCATGTTAAAGCACCTTTATAATGTGAAAAAGTGTGTGTCCCATCAGCTCCAGATCATTAAACACTATTGGTGAAGATTAAACTCTAATCTGTTCACTGAAATGGTTAAATTATTTGTACTTAACATTCTCTCTCTCTCTCTGTCTCTCTCTCTCTCTCTCGTGTCTTCAGCTGGTGTTTGAAGTGGTGACATCAGGAGATCGTGGTTTGTTGGCCATCAAAGGAATCTCACGTCAGGGTCATCAGTGCAGTAAGTTTCATTAAACAAACACATGAGACACACACTAAACACACACAAGACAAACACACACACACACACACACACACACACACACACACATGTTGGTATTGGTGGTTTACAGGGACATTCCACAGACGTAATGCATTTTATTGTGCAAATACTGTATTCTATCCCCTAACCCTAAGAATCATACACAAGTTTCTACACTTTTACATTTTCAATAAAACATTTTTATAAGTTTATTTTATGTTTTGAATTAAAAGGACATCAACATGTCCTCATAATGTAGGGGGGGGGGGGTGGCCAACCAAATAAATACACACTGTATTGTAAGGACTGTGCATACTCATAATGTAGGTCTAACAGTGCACATTCAACGGCAGAAATGAACACAAACACCCAATCTGATCACAGTATCACAACCCTGACAACTAAACGCTGGACACACACAATCCTTAACACACATTTACTAAAACACTCAATCATGTGTCATTTCTGCCAAATGTACAAAGATGTGTGTCTGTTTGAGGGTCGTGTACTGTAAAATATTCAGAAAATGGTTCTTCAGAATCTTCGATTTAAATGGAATCACTGAAATGATGTCAGCTGGCCCCAGTTGCACGAACATATCCCTTAAGTTATGAATGTGTCTTATCAACTAGTCTCACTGACTTGCAATTAGTTAGGACTAATCAGTCTTACTTCTTCAGGTTAGAGAAGTTATGACCAGTCTTGAAGTAAAAAACTAATGACTAATCTAGACTAGTCTAAGCAGTTTATGCCACCGGCCCCAGGTCTACATGAGATCATGTTAACTAATCGCCGAACAAAAAAATGTTTTCAGGAATTGTTCCGGTTGAATGAATTTATTTCAAGGTTTCTAGAGCACATTTAGAAGCAGTTAGTTTTTTCAGGAGTGTGTGTGCGTGCGTGCGTGCGTGTGTGCGTGTGTGTGGTCCACATGACCTTTTCGTTACACTTCTGTCTTAAGTGCTGCTTCTGGAAAGCGTTCTCCTTGAACTTGAGCTTAAGTTAAGAGGAAAATGTTCTGACCTGAGCGGCAGCTGTAATATCCTGATGAGAGAATGCTGAATGGCAGCTGACGTGTGGATTTATTTTATGATTGAATCTCTGCAGTTTAATGGAGACTTCAGCTGAACTTTCACTCATTTCATAGCAAGAGCTAAAGCTAGAATCTCTTGAGAGGAAAGATGTATTAATGGTGTTCTGAGGTACCTGCTGGATCAATACTCTGGTATATGATGATGGTGATCGTTCAGTTTCATCATAAAGACACATTGTGTTTCTACACCTTCACATGCTGTTTGAAAATAAACACAACAATAAAATAATCCACTTAACAAGGATTTCCCTAAGGTTACGCTTATGTTTGTGTTTGTTTTTCAGTGAACACGCCTCATTTCCTGCACATTAAGGGCGTGGAGGTGAACGCCCGACAGACGGCTGTGTTTCAGTGCACCATTAATGGACAACCACCAGATCATATCAACTACAAACTCTGGTTACAGGTAACACATCTCATCCTGTGTGTGTCTCTGCTGGACAACACCACAAGACTTCACCTGAAATCTGAAGACAACAGTATTTCATGTGAACATTGTGCTGTAGGCTGTCATTCACAATTCTAGGTTGTTGTCTGAATAACACAGTTCTGTGTGTGTGTGTTCAGAGAAGAACAAACATTTCTCTGGCTGATATGATCCACATTTCTGCTCTACAAACAGACAGAAACATCAAATCTGAGCTCAGCCTAAATAAACAAGCACGCATGAACACACACACACTAGCTATAGAAGCATTGTTGTTTTATGTTTGGACAGGTGCCTGGAATGTTCAAATATGATTTGGAAGTATGTTTGTGTTGTTGAGTTTGACTATATTCTTGTTTGTTTGTGATGTGTTTTCTTTCTGACTGTCAGATATTCAGTGCAGGACGGGTTCATGTTCACGCTGATGTGTTTTTTCATCAGCTCAGCTCAGATAAACACACATGTGGAATGTGATGTAAACATGTCTAAACAACACTTTGTAGAAGCAGTACAGATTGTGTATTTAGTCCTGTGTGTGTTGTGTTTTTGTCAGGGTATCGGAGGACGTGAAGCTCAAATGAAAGACACTAAACCTGTGAACTCCAGACGTTATACAGGCACGTTTGATATAGTCAACACTACCAAGGGTGACTCGGGTCGGTACCGCTGTATCGTGCGCTCTGATCATGGACTGGGTGTGTCCAGTTACGGCACGCTGGTGGTCAAACGTAAGTCTACTCTACAAATTTATACAACTATCACACTCTACAGAATTTTGTGTGTGTTTCTTGATATGTGTCTATAGTGTGTGTGTCTTGATGTGTGCGCATGTGTGTGTGTATATGTGTCTTGATGTGTATGTGTCTGTCTGTGTGTGTCTATAGTAAAGGTATGTGTGTGTGTGCGAGTGTGTGTCTTGCCGTGTGGTTGTAAAGAAGAGTGTTGAGCTGTGAATTTACATTTACATTTACATTTAGTCATTTAGCAGACGCTTTTAACCAGATGAGGGAAACAATGGAAGCAAATGGGACAACGTAAGGACAACAAAAAGCATAAGTGCAGTAAAAAAAGAGACTAGTCTCATATAGCCCATCACAGTATACATACATTTACATTTTACATTTAATCATTTGGCAGACGCTTTTATCCAAAGCGACTTACAGTGCACTTATTACAGGGACAATCCCCCTGGAGCAACATGGAGTAAAGTGTCTTGCTCAAGGACACACTGGTGGTGGCTGCTGGGATCGAACCAGCAACCTTTGATTTACCAGTTCAGTGGTTTAACCCTCTAGTTAAACAAGTTTGTGCAAATAACTTCTGATTGGTCGATTTCAGATAGATCAACATATCGGCTCATGCAACAGCAAACATGTCATGGTTTCAATCCGATAGATCCCCAGCTTTTTCGACATGATTAAATATGATCGGGAGGTCGGGAAGTGATCTTAAGGTACTCTGCTCGTATCTTGTTTGAGGAAACACGAGCCGTGACCATACCAACATCAACCATTTCCTCGCGGTTGAAAAAAATAAAGAGCATTTTGCAAGAGCAAAGACTGGACGCTTCTCCAGAGAGGAAACACATCTGCTCCTGTGTGAGGATAAAGCGCGCCAGCGGACCATCTAAAGGACAAGACACATTTGTTTCTTTTTTAGGCTACACAATAATAATCTTTTACATTGTAATTGTAATAAATGATGTTTATATTATGGCATGTTTGTGTGCAGCTGCGCCTCTTTCTGTATAATAATAAGTTAAGTGAAAGCTTATTGTGGACCGGACCAGAGGCGCATTTTCTACTAACACACTCTTTAAACAAGAAAACAATATTGCGCCATTGACTTTAAAGCAGGTTTGAGTTGGTCTATGGCGCAGAATATTTTTAGTTCGTCAAAATAGCAATGCGCCAACAATGCGCATGTAAACACCTCTTTTTTAGACCAGCACGCCCACAGGCACACAAATGAGTTCAAATGCATTTGCTATTAAAACAAAGATGTGCAGGACGGGAGAATAAAAACATGCAGCTGGCAGACACTGTGTTTTGAGCCGAGTGTATGATGGGGCCCAACAATGACTTCACAAAAGAGCAGGAACACTTCTGACGGCCTGTCAGTGACCAACACACACACACCATATCTGAAATGGGTTTAAAGATGTATTACAATTAAAAAAGTTACACACAGCTTTTTTCAGAAGACTGAAACTTCTTTCCACTTACTGAAACTTTACAAAACTGAATATGTGCACACGTGTTTTTTTTACACTTCACAGTGAACACACATTTGACCTCAGATCACACTCGATGAGGTCACAGAGTCTCAGCGCTGTTACTGAACCTCTGACTGTGTGCAGAAGTTTCTTATTTTAACTGACCACTTGGTGTGTGTGACAGGTGCACACACACACACACACACACACACACCCAGTGGCCAGTTAAAATAAGAAACTTGTGTAGCCACATCCCAAAACCTCACACACACACACTCCCGGATGGCACACGTGTTTCTATGATCTGATGTCTTCACGTGGTTTGTGATTGAAAGTGTTTGAAGTTTGGAGGATTTTCTGATGGTTTCTTGAGTGAACGGAGGGAACTGAATGTAATGTGATGTGACAATAACCTGAATACACTAGAAATGGACCTTTGGCTGTTTGTCACGTGATGCAGCCGCTGGCAAACGTCCTCCTCTGAATGTCAAGAATGACACAACTTACCCCTGAATCGCTTCTCTATTTCTCTCTTTCTGACACACACACTCTTCTGTTGTTTAAGTGTGAAACTCACTATTATTTACAAACACACACATGCTTGAAATGTGTTTGTGTCTAAAGAACTGTTAAGTGTATGCACATGTGTGTATGTGTCTCCCAGGAGTTGTAACGTGTGTGTGTGTGTGTGTTTGTGTGTGTGTGAGGGGGGGCAAGAGAAAGGAAAGATGCACTAAATGATTTATGAGTCTCATTGTTGTCTCACGAGAGCAGGTCAGTCTTGTTAACCTGCAGTCATCTCTCTCTCTCTCTCTCTCTCTCTCTCTCTCTCTCTCTCTCTCTCTCTCTCTCTCTCTCTCTCTCTCTCTCTCTCTCTCTCTCTCTCTCTCTCTCTCTCTCTCTCTCTCTCTCTCTCTCTCTCTCTCTCTCTCTCTCTCTCTCTCTCTCTCTCTCTCTCTCTCTCTCTCTCTCTCTCTCTCTCTCTCTCTCTCTCTCTCTCTCTCTCTCTCTCTCTCTCTCTCTCTCTGTCTCTGTCTCTGTCTCTCTCTCTCTCTCTCTCTCTCTATCCCTCTCTATCCCTCTCTATCTCTCACTCTCTCTCTCTCTCTGTCTCTCTCTCTCTCTCTCTCTCTCACGTGTGCAAATATTCAGTTTTGTAAAGTTTCAGTAAGTGGAAAGAAGTTTCAGTCTTCTGAAAAAAGCTGTGTGTAACTTTTTTAATTGTAATACATCTTTAAACCCATTTCAGATATGGTGTGTGTGTGTTGGTCACTGACAGGCCGTCAGAAGTGTTCCTGCTCTTTTGTGAAGTCATTGTTGGGCCCCATCATACACTCGGCTCAAAACACAGTGTCTGCCAGCTGCATGTTTTTATTCTCCCGTCCTGCACATCTTTGTTTTAATAGCAAATGCATTTGAACTCATTTGTGTGCCTGTGGGCGTGCTGGTCTAAAAAAGAGGTGTTTACATGCGCATTGTTGGCGCATTGCTATTTTGACGAACTAAAAATATTCTGCGCCATAGACCAACTCAAACCTGCTTTAAAGTCAATGGCGCAATATTGTTTTCTTGTTTAAAGAGTGTGTTAGTAGAAAATGCGCCTCTGGTCCGGTCCACAATAAGCTTTCACTTAACTTATTATTATACAGAAAGAGGCGCAGCTGCACACAAACATGCCATAATATAAACATCATTTATTACAATTACAATGTAAAAGATTATTATTGTGTAGCCTAAAAAAGAAACAAATGTGTCTTGTCCTTTAGATGGTCCGCTGGCGCGCTTTATCCTCACACAGGAGCAGATGTGTTTCCTCTCTGGAGAAGCGTCCAGTCTTTGCTCTTGCAATATGGTCTTTATTTTTTTCAACCGCGAGGAAATGGTTGATGTTGGTATGGTCACGGCTCGTGTTTCCTCAAACAAGATACGAGCAGAGTGCCTTAAGATCACTTCCCGACCTCCCGATCATATTTAATCATGTCGAAAAAGCTGGGGATCTATCGGATTGAAACCATGACATGTTTGCTGTTGCATGAGCCGATATGTTGATCTATCTGAAATCGACCAATCAGAAGTTATTTGCACAAACTTGCATGACACGCCATGATTGCTGATCTTCTGTGACCACTTCAAAACATGCACCAACAGACACAATATTACGTATAGGTGTTTTTGAAGAACAGAAAGTCCATACTGTTTTCTGCTCTGTTCTCTGCTCTGTTCTCTGCTCTGTTCTCGTTTCCTGTCGTTAAACTAGCAAAAGTGGATTGGGACACACCCTGAGAGCACCTGCGCCCTGTGCTTAAGACCATGTGCTGAGATCCTTCAAATGGTGCCTGTTGTGTAGTGTGTCCGCTGGAGTGAAATGAAGATATTACACCTCAGGGAGCGTGTGCGGTGTGTCGTGTGCGGTGTGTAAGAAAGCACGCGGGAGTTCTTTAACTTGTCAGATATGATATTGTAGAGCGGAGAAAGAGACAGGTGACGCTGAGGGTTCAGACCAGAATGAGCAATAGAGAGACTGATCAGAATTGAATCTGCTGTTTAAAACACCACAAGCTGATTTTTATGACTTTTCAGCAGTATCATTTTAACCTCATGACTCAAGAGACTTTGAGAAGAGAGAGAGAGATGTTGTTGTTGGCATGGGTGTAGTGGCGCGTGTGTTTGGTCACACCTGCACAGAGCTGTCAGGATGATGGATGCTTCATTACCACAGCTGTAATTGGCATTCTCCACACTTCAAATCAATACACTGTTGTGTGCTTCCTGTACACCACAAACCTGCTCCTTCAGCTCAGCTCTCAATCCATCCTCACAACACACATCATATTCACACACCGCCGTCCTGAAACTCTCACATCCAGCTTGCATCATGTCAAGAGTCTAGAGGATTTTTCCGTATTGAACTATTCAAGTTTTAAAGAGACCACAAATGAGACTGTTCATCATTTCTTCATCCTCATGTCAAACCTGTATGAGTTTCTTTCTTTTAAAAAACAGAAAAGAAGATATTATGAAGAATGTTGATTATTAAACAAGACTGAACTGCATTGAATGAACAAAACCACTGAGACATTTCCCAAAATATCTCCTTTTTTTGTGTTCCAAGTTTACAAACAGATGTCTGATACTAGGGTAAAGCTTCGGCACAGCAGGTAGTAGCGCAGCTCCAGGACTGCCCGCTTCAAGGCCAGGGCCTCCTTCTCTACTGCCGCGTACCTGGTCTCGGCCGGCGTCAGCTTGCGGCTTATGTATGTGACGGGATGTTCCTCTCCTTCCTGGACCTGGGATAGGACTGCCCCCAGACCGGTGTCAGAGGCGTCCGTCTGGAGGACGAAAGGGCACTTGAAGTACAGAACCGGTGACGAAATGAGGGCTCGCTTAAAGGTCCGGAATGCTGTCTCCACCTCGGCCGTCCATTTCAGGACCTCTGGAAGTCCTTTCTTCTTCAGGACTGTTAGGGGGCTATCTATCGATGAGAAATGAGGGATGAAACAGCGATAGTAGCCTGCCAACCCTAGAAACGCACGCACCTGGGTCTTTCGATCGGCCGGACCGCTGACCACACAGCTTCCACCTTCTTCTCTTTGGGGTCTGATGAGTCCCCGACCGATCTGATATCCCAGGTACTTCGCCTCTGTTAGACCCAGGTGACACTTCTTTGGGTTGGCTGTGAGTCCAGCCCGACGCAACTCGTCGAACACCGTACGGAGTCGGTCTAGATGTTCCTCCCAGCCTTCGGAATGTATCACCACTTCGTCAATGTAGGCCGCTGCATAACTTTGGTGGGGACCCAGTACTATGTTCACCATTCTCTGGAATGTCGCGGGGGCTCCATGTAGGCCAAACGGTAGGTCCCTATACTGCCAGTGTCCACTGGGGATGCTGAAGATCGTCTTCTCTTTGGCCACAGCCGACAACAGGACTTGCCAGTACCCCTTAGTGAGGTCAAGAGTGGAGATATATCGAGCCCTACCAAGGCACTCGAGCAACTCATCCACCCGCGGCATGGGGTATCCTTCAAATGATGAGTCCTCATTGAGCTTCCGATAATCGTTACAAAACCGGAGGGTGCCGTCTTGCTGGGGAACCATCACTCCGGGCCCCGTTCGGATCTCGTGCTGGATCATGTTGGTCCGTCCCGGGTGCTCCGTGAACACATCCTGATACTGATGGACCAGGGCCTCTAGCTCGGTTTTCTGTGATACATTTTCTCATCCTTCCGAAGTCACAGCTGAAGAATTCGATACGTTACCGGTCCCACTTTTTCAATGACAGAGTAAGGACCCTGCCAGGATCCCAGGAACTTAGAAGTAGCGTTGGGCAGGGCCGGTCGTACACCTTCTGCTGGGCGCGCTGGGCCTCGACCAAGTGTTGCTTCACCAAGGGTATCACCCGGTCAATCCGTTCTCGCATCTCCGTTACGTGTTCTATCACCATCCGATGCGGCACTGGCTGCTGCTCCCATGCTTCTCTGGTGATATCCAACAGGCCTCTGGGCTGCCGACCGAACAACAACTCGAAGGGAGTGAATCCGGTGGATGCTTGGGGAACCTCCCTAATCCCGAACAACACGTATGGTAATAAGAGGTCCCAGTCGCGCCCATCTTCGGCTATCACTCGCCTTAACATTCGCTTGAGGGTCTGATTAAACCGCTCCACCAGTCCGACCGTCTGGGGATGGTACACTGAGGTGCGGAGCTGTTTAATCTTGAATAGCTGGCAGAGGTCATTCAACAGCCGTAACATGAAGGGAGTACCCTGGTCTGTCAAGATGGCGCTGGGGATACCCACCCAACTGAACATCATAAACAGTTCCTTCGCGATATTCTTCGCGGTGGCCTTGTGGAGGGGGATGGTTTCTGGGTATCGGGTGGCGTAGTCCACGATAACCAAGATGTGTTCATGGCCCTGAGCAGACTTGGGCAACGGCCCTACCAGATCCATGCCGATCCGGCCGAAGGGTACCTCGATGATGGGCATCGAATCAATGGGCTGGGGGGCGGATGCTGAGGTGATGTCCGCTGACAGGAAGGGCAGCTTTGACAGAAACGCCTCACTTCTGCATCAATCCCAGGCCAATGGAACCGATCCCTGGAAGAGTGTTTTGAGCTCTAAGGTGCCCCGCCATTGGATGCGAATGAGCCAGCTCGAGAACGGTCTCTGTCTTGGTCCTCACCAAAACGAGAAGATGTTTGACCTACCCCCGTTGCTCCGCGACGCAGTAAAGTAGGCCGTTCTTGACCACGAAGTGGGTGAGAGGGTGAGGCGCGTGAAGTCGGTCCTGTTCCTCCAACGCTCGAACTTGGCTCCAACCGTTCATCTTCCCGTTGTTCATGGCCAAAAGCTCCTCCTGCGGTGACCTGATGAAAAATATCTATATATACATTAGGGGGGGGTTCAGTTGGCACTCACCCTCTCTTTCGCTGCCCCTGACCAGGAAGGCCGGCTGATGGTCCCTGGCTCTTGGTGCTTGACGTCTTTGGCGGCCCCCGTTACCCTGCTTCACCTGGAACGTAGTGGCAATCAGCCGCTCGAATCCGGCCAGTCACGGCCCAACAACACTGGGACCGGAAGATCCTGGACAATGCCCACCTCGATTGGCCATGTCCCCGACTCTGCTGAAATGGCCACCCGGCGGGTTGTCATGTGCTGGGTCTCTCTGTGGATACAGGTAATGGGAACGGTAGCTTTGCTCTCAGGTAGCGGCCTCACCACCACCGGCTGGACCAGGGTAATGGCGCTGCCTGAGTCGAGGAGAGCCGGGTAAGTCTTCCTTCCCACGCGGATGGTCCTCGTAAGTGCTCCCTGGGGAATGGTACGATGCACGGCACAACCCGCCATCCAGGCTTGGACGTTGGGGACCGGAGTTTCGGTTGGCATGGGCTCATCCACAGGTTCGGGGGCCGCTGGCCTCCTTACTGGTCGATAAGTACCCTCCGGCCATGGCCTGTTGTATCCTCCCCTCCGGGGCGCCGCTCTCTCTCTCTCTCTCTCTCCAATATCCCAGCCGGATGATGCTTCCGCTAATTCCACGGCCTCGACTAGCTCTTTGGTCGTCCGGGGGTTCCGCATGCTCACCGGTCTTCATAGATGCCGCGGTAGGGTGCATAGGAGCCGGTCAATCATTACCCGTTCGGCCACTTGCATATGTCATATGTCCATTTGCGGAACTGCCGCGCTGCACAAGGGGACAACAGTCCTTCGCGAGCAAGTATCTCCGCCTTCAGCACGCAGTAGTCGTCAGTTTGGGCGGTCGGTAGGGCATAGTAGACGCTCTGCACTTCCCCCGTTAGGAAGGGCGCTAGCGTGCGCGCCCATAGCTCGTTGCCCCATCCCTCTCTGGTAGCGGTTACCTCAAACGTGTGAAGGTATGATTCGACATCATCCTGGGCGGTCATTTTTGTCAACAGCAGGGATGCTTTGTGACGGGGTTCCGACCGTGAACCCGGCGGTGTGGTCGTCTATAGCTGTTCCAGTGCCTGATCAGATCGCTCTTGTCTGGCCACCAGCTGGTCGAAACACTGGCGGACGGTTACCTCCGTGAGGCGGCGTAGGATTTCTTCCATGTTCGGCCTAGGAGAGAGAGAGCGTGTCCGTAATTTCTGAGATCAGAGTGAAACAATCCTTTGGAAAATTTTATGGGGGACGGTCTCTTACCAATTTTCTCGCATTCTCCACCACTTGTGGCACGGTAAGAGACACAAGACAGTAAAAAGATAAAGTTCTCCTCGCTTCACTTGCTTGACTCTGTCAACAGACAAAGACACAATGCTATGTGCTTGGGAGACCAGCCCCATAGTGGCGCGTGCATGTGTCTTATATGCCCGGAAGCTAATCGGCCTCAGGTTTAGGTGATCAGCATTAGCTGCCGGGCCGTTTCCTAGGCGACGCTGATCCTGGATCTGTACCCTCCGCCACAATAAATATATAAATATGTGCAGTGAGTAGTTTGACCGTGTTGAAACACTGACACTGTCAAAGTTCATGTTTTGGGGATTGATGCATTTCCTGTTTCCATAGTAACAACATCTTCTCTGAGTGGTTTTAGGATTGTAGGAGATGTTTTTGTATTTATTTGCAGTTAAATTATAACTTTTTGTTTTTAGAAGTGTGTCAGTACCTGTGTGCTCAGAATCTGTTCTTAAACGACTTTAAACTTACTCTTTTCTAACAGTTTGCTTGCAAAGAAATGAAGATGAGAGATTTGACAGACCATTATTATACAGGAGAAAACTGTGAAAACACACGTTTGAGATTTAAGTCATTATGAGACAAGATGTGAAACATTAAAACCCAATCTCTGTAATGAAGAAACATCTTTCACAGACTCCAGATGAGCTCAATAAACTGACTTCCACAGCTTAATAGATTTTCATGCACTGATGAGTGTTTCTTACGTGTGTGTGTGTGTGCGTGCGTGCGTGCATGCGTTTGGTTCTGGTTGGTTGTGAAATGGGTCACGGGTGAAATGGAGCAGGGCCGTGGGGGTGGTCTGTAATGCAATTGGGCTCAAATGTAAAACAGTGAAGGTCAGGAAATGAATTGGTTGAAGTCATTAACTCATAGGAATGTCCCCGCCCTCATCAGTAGATTTCAATCACTTGGTGTTTTATAACACGCAGTCAAATCAAATCGGAATCAAATCACTTTTTTTGTCACTTTACCATGCACAGTGCAATAGTAGGTGAAAAGCTTGTGTGCAATTCAAGACAATTAATGCAGTTTTTACAGTTACAGGACAGTAAATACGATAAACATATCTGTACAAAAAACACCGTTCTGACAATGAGACATGTTCTGTATGTAAAACATGTGACAAAGTCAGCAATTGTCTATACATGTAACAACATAGTAGCAATATAATGTCACTCACATTGTGGCCACATAAGACTGGTACTGATGTAGAGTACAGTAAGTGTGATACAGTACATAACACACAATATGTTAATCAATCTTTCTTTATTCACTCAGAGCCTCCGGTGCCCATTGCTCCTCCTCAGTTGACCGCTGTGGGTGCCACCTACCTGTGGATTCAGCTCAACGCCAACTCGATCAACGGTGACGGTCCCATCATAGAGAAAGAGGTGGAGTATCGCACGCTGTCCGGCAGTCTGATCGACAATCAGCCCGTAGACAAAGCCAACCATAAGATCGGTCACCTGGACCCCGACACAGAGTATGAGATCAGTGTCCTGCTCACTCGACCCAATGAGGGTGGAACCGGAGCACCTGGACCACCGCTCAGAGCCAGAACCAAATGTGCAGGTGAGCAGCTCTTCTCTCATATTCTGCTGCTGGAATATTATGGGCTGGTGTGCTGAGCACCATTTGTGTGTGCTGATGCTCAACATTAGACTCACGAGGAGGCTATAGCTAAATAAATGTTGTTTACACGATTTGTCTTCGGGCGCAGCACGAGACCGCCTGACTCGCGGTCCAGCCAGTCACACCTGGAGGGGTGGCGGTGTTTCCCCTCTAATGGCAAAGAGACACATTAGGGTTATTAAAGGTTTGTCAAAGCAGCGGCCACATTAGCATCATGGTGCCAGACCCCCGGGCCACGAGAAAAGCACACGCAATTATCTCAGTAATTAAACAGGTGCAATGACTCTTATTTTCAATGACTGTTGTGATTAGAGCACACGCAGGGGCGCCACGTGACGTACCCACACCAGGCTAATCTCTTTTCCATTAGCCTGTGCTCTAACCGCCCATTAGCCCATCACATGATTCATAAACCAATCGGCTGAGAGACCCTCAAAGCGATGATGAGAGGAACCACAAATACATTTACATAAATTAGCCTTTCATTAAAGCCATCCTTTTGGTCATTAACATACACTCTATTGCTCTGCCTCACGGTATCTTACAGAATCACATAGTATGATATTTGATCTAGTGATTATTGATGAATGGTATTGATCATAGGGTGTATGGACATGTGTCAATTTGTCATCTTCATGTATAGAAAGCAGATAATTGGTCGTAATGTTGTGGTATTTCAGCACAGGGGGACAGTCGATCATCTGTGGTGTAGACAGATGTCAGCAGGTGTCTGAAGGGTGTGTGTGTGGGCGGGGGGGATGTTCAAACGTCTGTTGAACTCCGACCTCAGAATATCAGACATACCTGCAGTGACCTGTGTTGACCTCTGATCACAGAACATTACTGCAGATTAATTTAACAAGCACACACACACGCATGTTGGGTTTCCATGTTTTGTGGGGACAATAAATAGACGCAATGGTTTTTATACTGTGTATCATATTCCCTACACTTAAACCTCACGACCACACAACACTTTCTGCTCTTTTACATTTTCATAACATTTTGTCCCCATACCGTATCGTAGGGTTTACCCTACACACACACGTGCGCACACACAGATTTCTCAGGAGAAATATTTGAGACACACATGAGACTTAAGCAATCGTTTTGTTTGCTCTCCTTTGGATTTCATTGATGTCAGGGAGAAATAACTGAGATATTATAAAGACCTCATCAGTGATCTCTCTGTTTTATTGGTTTCCGCAAGAATCACTTCATCATTTTTGCTAAAGACTGTGTTTTGAAGGATTTTGTATAATAAGACAGAAGTGATAAAGGCCAGATCATACGTCCCTCAGTCTCATATGACAGTTTTTCAATATTTTCTAAATGTCTTTTGTTTATTGAACACGTTGAATTATTTATTGTGTGTCTGCAGTGATCTCTGTCACATAAATGACATGAATTATAGACACATGAGACACCATCACATATGTTCTGTAAATCTATATTTTGATATTCTTTTATAGAGTTTATGGTTCAGATTTTCAAGTTCTTATAATTCTAAAACAATTTTTAATTAGATTTAATGTGTGACATTTAAACACAACAGATCTGTTTTCTGCTGCTGTTCTTTTAAAGTCATACTTCAACCAAAAATGAAAAATTTATCCATCCGTCCTTCAGCCTCTGTCTAAAGATTGAATAAAACAATCAGATCTGATGATCAAATAAATACATTTAGAGTATATTTTATGATAAATGTTAGTGTTGTCGTAATAGGAGTGTCTGATAAAGATATGTTTTAGGGCACATACTCAAGCAGATTCTGGTCTCTCCTGCAGACGTCCAGCTGGGTTTCTCTGTCTGATTTCTGTGAATCATCTTCTCTTCTCTTTACACGTCTGATTTTCACGCTCGGTTCTCCTGCATCCACCCCTGAGAGCAGCTCTCAGAAAACCTTTCACATGATTTCTGCTTAATCAAATAACACAAATGTCTCTTATCCAGGCCATCTATCTCATGAACGCCATATTTCACACCAAAAAAGAAAATAATTGAAAAATAGATGTTTTATTAGTGCTTTTTTATTCTCAGTTATGATATCTGTTAGAATATTAGTGAAGAATTAAGCAAATTAATTATTATTTGTTCTTTAATTTTGTTATGAAATATGGTCCTGACATCCTTGACATGTTCTTGAAGCTTTCATTTGTTTTCACTATCTGTGCTTTATTCACCAGCTTTGGAAAGTGTGCAGATTTCAGTAGTTTTTGAGTCATAATAGAGGTAAAGTTACAGTGATGGTGTTTTGATGGAAGAGCTGTTTCTTTCTCTTTCTTCTCTGCGTTTCTCCCAGCAGGTAAATTAAAGGCGTTGATCCCGCTGGAAATGAAAAAGTAAATCTCTCCCCGAGGTGAAAACCCGAGTGAAAGTCACCTTTAGAACAACAGCTCTTTCATGAGAAAATGATTCTGGTTTCTGCAGCTGCGGCAGCTTTTATCAGCGGCGACTTCAGCATCTGCAGAGCCTGCGCACATCTCACAAACATCCACCTGACACCCTGTTAAGTGTTGTGAAGAAGGTTGCAGCATGGTTTGGCTGTAAATGTGAACGGGCCACTGTGGAAAGTCATTAGATGAGTTTGAAGACTCTCAGTCGCTTTGACAAGATGATACCGATTACAATCCACTGTAATATCACTCCTCTGTGATATCACTCCTCTGTGGTGTCACTCCTCTGTGGTGTCACTCCTCTGTGGTGTCACTCCTCTGTGGTGTCACTCCTCTGTGGTGTCACTCCTCTGTGATATCACTCCTCTGTGGTGTCACTCCTCTGTGGTGTCACTCCTCTGTGGTGTCACTCCTCTGTGGTGTCACTCCTCTGTGGTGTCACTCCTCTGTGGTGTCACTCCTCTGTGATATCACTCCTCTGTGGTGTCACTCCTCTGTGGTGTCACTCCTCTGTGATGTCACTCCTCTGTGGTGTCACTCCTCTGTGGTGTCACTCCTCTGTGATATCACTCCTCTGTGGTGTCACTCCTCTGTGGTGTCACTCCTCTGTGATGTCACTCCTCTGTGGTGTCACTCCTCTGTGGTGTCACTCCTCTGTGGTGTCACTCCTCTGTGATATCACTCCTCTGTGGTGTCACTCCTCTGTGGTCTCACTCCTCTGTGGTGTCACTCCTCTGTGGTGTCACTCCTCTGTGGTGTCACTCCTCTGTGGTGTCACTCCTCTGTGGTGTCACTCCTCTGTGATATCACTCCTCTGTGGAGTCACTCCTCTGTGGTGTCACTCCTCTGTAATATCACTCCTCTGTGGTGTCACTCCTCTGTGATGTCACTCCTCTGTGGTGTCACTCCTCTGTAATATCACTCCTCTGTGGTGTCACTCCTCTGTGATGTCACTCCTCTGTGGAGTCACTCCTCTGTGGTGTCACTCCTCTGTAATATCACTCCTCTGTGGTGTCACTCCTCTGTGATGTCACTCCTCTGTGGTGTCACTCCTCTGTGGTGTCACTCCTCTGTAATATCACTCCTCTGTGGTGTCACTCCTCTGTAATATCACTCCTCTTTGGTGTCACTCCTCTGTGATATCACTCCTCTGTGGTGTCACTCCTCTGTGGTGTCACTCCTCTGTGGTGTCACTCCTCTGTGGTGTCACTCCTCTGTGGTGTCACTCCTCTTTGGTGTCACTCCTCTGTGATATCACTCCTCTGTGGTGTCACTCCTCTGTGATATCACTCCTCTGTGGTGTCACTCCTCTGTGATGTCACTCCTCTGTGGTGTCACTCCTTTGCGGTGTCACTCCTCTGCGATGTCACTCCTCTGTGGTGTCCATCCATCCATCCATCCATTTTCTACCGCTTATCCGAACTACCTCGGGTCACGGGGAGCCTGCGCCTATCTCAGGAGTCATCGGGCATCAAGGCAGGATACACCCTGGATGGAGTGCCAACCCATCGCAGGGCACACACACTCACTCATTCACTCACTCACGCACTCACACCCTACGGACAATTTTTCCAGAGATGCCAATCAACCTACCATGCATGTCTTTGGACCAGGGGAGGAAACCGGAGTACCCGGAGGAAACCCCCGAGGCACGGGGAGAACATGCAAACTCCACACACACAAGTCGGAAGCGGGAATCGAACCCCCAACCCTGGAGGTGTGAGGCGAACGTGCTAACCACTAAGCCACCGTGCCCCCCCTCTGTGGTGTCACTCCTCTGTAATATCACTCCTCTGTGGTGTCACTCCTCTGTGGTGTCACTCCTCTGTGGTGTCACTCCTCTGTGGTGTCACTCCTGTCACTCCTCTGTGGTGTCACTCCTCTGTGATGTCACTCCTCTGTGGTGTCACTCCTCTGTGGTGTCACTCCTCTGTGGTGTCACTCCTCTGTGGTGTCACTCCTCTGTGGTGTCACTCCTCTGTGGTGTCACTCCTCTGTGATATCACTCCTCTGTGGTGTCACTCCTCTGTGGTGTCACTCCTCTGTGGTGTCACTCCTCTGTGGTGTCACTCCTGTCACTCCTCTGTGGTGTCACTCCTCTGTTGTGTCACTCCTCTGTGGTGTCACTCCTGTCACTCCTCTGTGGTGTCACTCCTCTGTTGTGTCACTCCTCTGTGGTGTCACTCCTGTCACTCCTCTGTGGTGTCACTCCTCTGCGGTGTCACTCCTCTGCGATGTCACTCCTCTGTGGTGTCACTCCTCTGTAATATCACTCCTCTGTGGTGTCACTCCTCTGTGGTGTCACTCCTCTGTGGTGTCACTCCTGTCACTCCTCTGTGGTGTCACTCCTCTGTGATGTCACTCCTCTGTGGTGTCACTCCTCTGTGGTGTCACTCCTCTGTGGTGTCACTCCTCTGTGGTGTCACTCCTCTGTGATGTCACTCCTCTGTGGTGTCACTCCTCTGTGGTGTCACTCCTCTGTGGTGTCACTCCTCTGTGGTGTCACTCCTCTGTGATATCACTCCTCTGTGGTGTCACTCCTCTGTGATGTCACTCCTCTGTGATGTCACTCCTCTGTGGGTCACTCCTCTGTGGTGTCACTCCTCTGTGGTGTCACTCATCTGTGGTGTCACTCCTCTGTGATATCACTCCTCTGTGGTGTCACTCCTCTGTGATATCACTCCTCTGTGGTGTCACTCCTCTGTGATGTCACTCCTCTGTGGTGTCACTCCTGTCACTCCTCTGTGGTGTCACTCCTCTGTGGTGTCACTCCTCTGTGGTGTCACTCCTGTCACTCCTCTGTGGTGTCACTCCTCTGTGATGTCACTCCTCTGCGGTGTCACTCCTCTGCGGTGTCACTCCTCTGCGGTGTCACTCCTCTGTGGTGTCACTCCTCTGCGGTGTCACTCCTCTGCGGTGTCACTCCTCTGCGGTGTCACTCCTCTGCGGTGTCACTCCTCTGCGGTCTCACTCCTCTGCGTCGTCACTCCTCTGCGGTGTCACTCCTCTGCGGTGTCACTCCTCTGCGGTGTCACTCCTCTGCGGTGTCACTCCTCTGCGGTGTCACTCCTCTGCGGTGTCACTCCTCTGCTTATCTGTCCAATTGTAGCAGTGCGTTCACTTGTGATGAGAGTCGTGAGACACAGAACATTCAGAGCTCATGTTTTATTTGAGTTAGCAGACCTTGGATAATAGTCTGTCATGTGTTCAGATGTTGAGGATGGATGAATGTGTGCCGCCATTTGGTCCGTTCATGAACTTTGTGCTGTTTTTGCTGATGTTGGAGTGAAGAGTGAGTTTTTTTTGCTACATAAACTCAATCCAAAGTGTTTGCTGTTCTTCTATTATTGGATTATAAAGCAATGTGACATGTCCATTACTGTATCAACAATGGCTCATGTCTCTGTAAACGGTGCGGGCGCGGCAGATAACATTGGCAGGACTGTTGATATATTGTTATTCATGCGTGGAGACTTTACATCCTGCTCTCTTACAGTGAACTGTTGTCTTATCTCACCCGCACCTGAGACAGAGAGATTCACTGCAAACTCACACTCAAGAACTCTTTTATTAATAGTGCACATTTCTTATTCTTGTTTAATTGAAACGCAGTGCAGTAAAATACTAGAAGCTATCTATATATTCTGTGTTAATCTTTTTTTTCTTTGCAAATTTTCTTGTACTAACATTTTTTTCATATAGCAGAATTTCAAGAATCAACAATGTACAAAGTGCTCAGCAGGGTGATTTTACACGACTATGGAGCAAATATGAATCTTCTTAGTAAACATATTATGTCCGTTTTGGTGACCTGATAAGACAATAAATGATTTAAAAAAAAACTTCTTTGTAGTTTGAAAGCGCCAACTATTGTCCTTGTTTTGCATAATACAACATTTAAGTGTCTTTTTTTAAGCATGTAAAGGAAGAACAAACTTTGTGTTTTTAGTAGATTGTTGTTGTGTAGAGATGAAATAATCTGCTTATTGAGCGTTGCATTAGTGTTCATCTGTCTCTGAATCTTGATGTTTCAACAGCTCATGATAAATTCACACATGTTGATCGTCATAATTCATAATTCTCCGTAGGGTGAGAGATCTGTGTGAGCAAACAAAGCTGTGATTATAAATGTCATGAATGCAGTAAAAGAAATGAATTCACTTTTCTTTTTCTGTTTCATTCTGAGCTAGTGAAGTAAAACGGCAGCTGCAGAGTTTTGGGCTTGAAACATCATTTCTATGGTAATTCTCTCTGGCTCTGTGTGTCTAATCTCATTGGTCTATTGAACAGGCGTTGTAATTTCCTGTTGCTTGTGCTCTGGTGTGTCTCGTGTGGGCTGCTGTGCATATGTTAGACAATAGCTGTTACCCGCTGCCAAATGAAGGCTGACAAACTCATCTTCTCCACTTGCCAGTTGAGTGTTATGCCATTATTTATCCTGACAAAAACCTCCAGATATGGACGAGTAAAAGGAGAGTGAAAGGAAGAAAAAACTGAAAGCAATTGTTTGTGGTATCTGACGGTCGGCACCCAAAGGACCAGAGCGTTCGCTCCTCACCGCTACTTTTCAAACTGAATAATTATGTTCAGCTTTATCAGCGTTTACAAAATGATCAAATGATCAAGTTTATTCATATCCTTCCGATTGTGTTTTAAATCAAACCCTAACCAGTTAACCAGTGCACCTCAACCTGTCAATCGCACATTAACCAACATAAAATAGATAAAACCGTAAAGTATCACTTGTTATCTGTAATGGCAGCTTTTTACAAAAACATTCTTTTTTCTGTCTTTCTGATCCGTAAAGAGTCAAATGTGCAATACAAATGTACTGGTTTCAACAAAAGCTAGAGCACTACCTGTTAAGAGAAAGAGAGAGAGAGGGTTAGTGTGTTTTACTCATTTGTCTGTCAAGTGTTCACAGAAGAGACTGGTTTGAAGTAGTTTTTTTAATGTTGTGATAGATGTTGTTGACCGGACTGACCGGTCACAAAATGTTTCATTGATTTGTACCAGAGTTATTATAGATTTGAATTTAGATTTATAATTATTTGAATTAGCTTTAATATATATATTTTTTTGTTTTGCTTAAAGTTTTAGCAATTTATTTATATGCTTTTGTCATTTTATACTTTATATGTTTTTTTTTTTTTTTTATGTTGCTATATAATATAAATTCATTTTATTTTATTTATTATGATAATTTTAGTACTTTAAACTTATTTCATTATATTTTTGAGGCAACATTTCAATTTTCCCTTTAGTTAAGTTTTTCCATTTTTATTGTTTTAAAAACCAGAAACATTTACAAAGTTTTAATTTTAGTAAATTAAAAATGATCATGATTTGTACATTTAAATATGAGTAACTGTGTGTTCTTGGACTAGTGAGTTTTTAAATAGCTTATTGTATGTTCTTATAAGATGATCTGGTTTCTTCTGAGATCTTCAGGTTTAGTCACAGATGATGGGATGGAGATTTCATTTGTCTTTGTGTCTTGCAGCAGCATTATTTGAGTGATTGAGTTCAGATCCTCAGGGGTTGGCTTTTGTGTTAAACTGGTTTGTCTTCAGTCAGTGAGATGCGATACTGCAGGTTATTGTTCAGGAAAGCTTTCATCATGACACTTATTATAACGCCGACATGTTTTATTCACAGTATTTTAAAGAAAGAAATCTGCCACATCCTTGATGGGATGGTTCTGTTTATTTCCACACGAGCACAAACGCTCTCAAACATGATCAGCATCTATTTTCAATCTGTTTGACCCAGCCCTGTTTTAATGCGTCTCTATAATCCATTTTACATGAGCAGCCGGGTAAACAGAGTAAACCTGCCTTTTATCCCTGAAGTAGGCCATTACTCTTGAGTCTTCTCCTCCCGACGGAAACCAGCAACGCCCCAGGCAGCCCCTCCCCAGTACACTTCCAGTCCCAGTGTGCTCTTGTGATTCTTATATATGAGACGTCTTTAAGATCGCATGCCATTGGTTCATGTGTGTGTCACAAACTGAACATAAGTTTTCAAGAGACTGAAGCATCATTGTTTGTGTGTTAAATCGCTGTGATTTTCTTAGTTAGCTCTTAAGCGGGAGATTTTTTTTACGTATTACTGGTAACTCTTTAGAAAGCTTGTGTTTAAACATGAGTGAATGCATTAGGTAACATGAACACTACTTCTGCAGCATTTATTCATCTTAGCTCATGTTCATATCAACATTTACTCAAATATTTCAAACTAAAAGTTTTAACTGTTAATATTAAGATCCGCAGTGAACTAACAGAAAATATTGTGCTGACATGAACTAACATTCACAAAGATAAAGAAATGCTGTTGGAACTATGCTGTTCATGTTAAGTTCATCTGAACCGTAATTATGTATTTATGTATGACTCATGGCAGATAAGGATGTGTGTGTGTGAGATGTTGTGTACCTGATTGTGTGTTATATTTTGTGTAACTTGATAAGGGTGTGTCTGTGTGTGTGTGTGATATGTAGATTGTTACGCTTCAAACTTCAGTCATGTGACACACGCTGCCCTACTTACACACATCACTGTTTTACTGACAGCCAGAAATGTTATAGTCGCCAGGGGTGAGCTGTGTGTGTGTTGTTTAGTTTTAGACTGCAGTGTGTTTAGCATGCAACACAAATAAGAAAGTGTCTTGGGCGTCTCTTCCGGGACCATTTTCATAGTTGTCGTCAAGGTCTTTAAGGACTTCTCTTGCCTCAGGTCCACAGAAGATAAGAACCATCCCTCAGGGCTAAAACTCATTTACCCACAATCCCTTGTGCCGCCTTGACCGTCTGAATTAATCATTGTGTCCAAACTATCACAATAGCTCCGTTTGTACGTTTCATGAAGAAAGTCTCTGTGGTGTTTGTCTGCACAAAAGTTTCTGCAGGAATATCAGGAAGTGGTTGCTAGGTTATTTTAGGTGGTTGCTAGGCTGTTCCGGGACAGTAAGAGTGATGCTTGATCTGCTGAACACATGTGTTCTATAGGAATGTGTGAGACCAGCAGAAGCTGAAGAAGTGTTTGTCATGTGTGTGTGTGCAGAAGTGAAACCACATCAGAGTGAAGTTTCATTTTGTCTCACATGAGCGCTCGCAGGTCATTTACTGATGATGGGTAGAACAGGTCACCTGACACCTGATCTGATCGCATTCATTCAAAACATCACCATCTGTGTTCAGAAATATCCATTCGAACGTGTCATTTCAGTCTTTTTGTGTTCAAATCTTTAAAAGAATTGTTAGATGTTCTTGAATTTGGCTGAGCTGTCCTTGGGTGGCTTGCAAGTGTATTAGAATGCTTCAAATATGTAAAAGAAAAGTAAGCTGGACCAAGTTCAGGGGAAAAGTGTTTATTGAAGATGCTCGTGTAGCATAGTGGTCTTCTGGAATTTAACCCAAGGTGCAGTTTGTGTGACCACACTTTATTCCTGCTAACAAATGGCTTTCAGACACTAGACAGATACCATGAGGACCTCCTACTGGTGAACTTACCATAGACAGTTGTCTCACACCTTTACAGATATATGTTAATGACAGGGGGGCGCAAGCACAATGTGATCAGACATTTGGTTTACGCCCTCACCTATATAGATGTTAATTACAGGTGGGGCACAGACACAATCAATGTCAGACGTTGATTACATATGAAAGAATGACACAAAATCCTTCAGAATAATGAAAAAATTGTGTAGTATACAGTATATATTTACTATAGTAAGCTGTAGTAAAACTCATAGACTGGACATAACGTCTTTAAGTCAATTACATAAAAGGTAGAGGGGTCTAATTGAAATCCGACTGATTAATCCTAACTAACTATTAATCAGTAAGACTCGATGTTAAGACAGGCTTAACTTGGTGGCTATGTTAGTGCAAGTCGCCCCAGGACTAGGCCTGAGAAAAAGTAAGATATTAAAGTGGCTTTTATAAAAATGCCTTAGATAAAAAAAACATTACTGGTGTGCATCTTGAAACAAAACAATGGCACTAACATATCTTAAGATATGTTTAGTTATTTTCATGTAAGACATCTCAAACATTCATTTTAGTCTGGGACTAGTCTTAAGCCTTGTCTGTGAAACTGAGCCATGAAGTTTTTTTAACCTTACTATTGTTACTCTTAAAAAAAAAAATGTAGTGAACAGTTTGTAAAAACCGGCGCACAATCAAAACAACAACAATGGCGTAGCTTGTGAGGGAGCGTGGAATTATGGGATCTGTTGTCTTCAACTCCACCGCTGATGACCATCAATCAGACAGGAAGGAGAAATCATGTTAGCAGATGAGGTTAAGTTTTATAAGTGTTGAGAATAGTTGTGGCCCATAAATAAGTAACTGCTGGAAACAAGCTAGTGGTTTGCTAGACGCTAGACACCACTTCTGCATTTGTCCACGACACTGTTGTCATGCGGTTTCTAAGTCAATGAAGCCGTAACAAAGGGGAGCGCAGATATGACGTCATTGACAGGCGACTGCACAGCCCCGTGTTACTGTTTACAATAGAGATTTTCTCACAATTTACAAGTAGTTGGAAACATTTGAGATATTGTAAGTACAAAATATATAACACTAGCCTAGTGGCTTTTGGATATTTTACTGCAAAATGGTTACAAACTGCACCTTTAATATGAAGCTACAGTTGAAAGAAAAAGTATGTGAACCCTTTGGGCTTACTTGGATTTCTTCATAAATTGGTCATAAAATGTGTTCTGATCTTCATCTAAGTCACAACAATAGAGAAACACAGTCTGCTTAAACTAATACCGCACAAACATTATACGTTTTCATGTTTTTATTGAACACAACATGTAAACATTCATAGTGCAGGGTGGAAAAAGTATGTGAACCTTTGGGTTTAATAACTGGTTGACCCTCCTTTGGCAGCAATAACCTCAACCAAACGTTTCCTATAGTTGCAGATCAGACCTGCACAACGGTCAGGAGAAATTTTGGACCATTCCTCTTTACAAAAGTGTTTCAGTTCAGCAATATGCTTGGGATGTCTGGTGTGAATCGCTCTCTTGAGGTCATGCCACAGCATCTCAATCGGGTTGAGGTCAGGACTCTGACTGGGCCACTCCAGAAGGCGTATTTTCTTCTGTTGAAGCCATTCTGTTGTTGATTTACTTCTATGCTTTGGGTCGTTGTCCTGTTGCATCGTCCATCCTCTGTTAAGCTTCAGTTGGCGGACAGATGGTCTTAAGTTTTCCTGCACAATGTCTTGATAAACTTTGGAATTCATTTTTCCATCGATGACAGTAATCCGTCCAGGGCCTGAGGCAGCAAAGCAGCCCCAAACCATGATGCCCCCTCCACCATATTTCACAGTTGGGATGAGGTTTTGATGTTGGTGTGCTGTGCCTTTTGTTCTCCACACATAGCGTTGTGTGTTCTTTCCAAACAACTCAATTTTGGTTTCATCTGTCCACAGAATGTTTTGCCAGTAGTGCTGTGGAACATCCAGGTGCTCTTTTGCAAACTTCAAACGTGCTGCAATGTTTTTTTTGGACAGCAGTGGCTTCCTCCGTGGTGTCCTCCCATGAAGTCCATTCTTGTTTAATGTTTTCCTTATTGTAGATTTGTCAACAAAAATGTTAGCATGTGCCAGAGATTTCTGTAAGTGTTTAGCTGACACTCTAGGATTCTTCTTCACCTCATTGAGCATTCTGCGCTGTGCTCTTGCAGTCATCTTTACAGGACGACCACGCCTAGGGAGTGTAGCAACAGTGCTGAACTTTCTCCATTTGTAGACAATCTGTCTTACCGTGGACACATGGACATCAAGGCTTTTAGATATACTTTTGTAGCCCTTTCCAGCTTTATGTAAGTCAACAATTCTTGATGGTAGGTCTTCTGAGAGCTCTTTTGTGCGAGGCATGGTTCACATCAGACAACGCTTCTTCAGAACAGCAAACTCAAAACTGGTGTGTGTTTTTTATTGGACAGGCCAGCTTTAATCAACACATCCAATCTCATCACATTGATTGGACCCCAGGTTGGCTGACTCCTGGCTCCAATGAGCTCTTGGAGAAGTCATTAGTCTAGGGTTTCACATACTTTTTCCACCCTGCACTATGAATGTTTACATGTTGTGTTCAATAAAAACATGAAAACGTATAATGTTTGTGCGGTATTAGTTTAAGCAGACTGTGTTTCTCTATTGTTGTGACTTAGATGAAGATCAGAACACATTTTATGACCAATTTATGAAGAAATCCAAGTAAGCCCAAAGGGTTCACATACTTTTTCTTTCAACTGTATATTCACTATACAAAAGAATACTATAGTATACATTAACAAGTGTACTAATGACTATAACATACTACAGAATTCTACAATTGACAGTAATTTACTATAGTAAAAACTAAAGGTAATAGTTACTATAGTATTTTCTTAAGTGGGATTTCTGTGTGATTGAAAGCAAATGGGACTTAGTGTCAGGTACGGTACGTGTGAACACAGTCAAGCACTTTGATCATTTCAAATCAGATATCTGAAACTTTATGTCAAGATAAACTCCCAAAACCTGGGAGTGGTGATCGATGATCAGCTCAACTTCACGGATCAAGTTGCCAGCACCGCCCGGTCCTGTAGATTCATCCTCTACAATATCAGGAAAATTAGACCCTTCCTATCAGAGCATGCTTCGCAAGTCCTAGTCCAGGCTCTTGTTCTGTCCAGACTGGACTACTGCAATGCACTACTGGCTGGACTTCCAGCTTGCACAACCAAACCTCTACAGATGATCCAGAATGCAGCAGCAAGAGTTATCTTTAATGAACCAAAGAGAGCTCACGTCACTCCTCTACTCATTAAGCTACATTGGCTCCCTATAGTCGCTCGCATCAAATTCAAGACTCTGCTCCTGGCCTACAAGACCACCACTGGTTCAGCACCCCCTTATCTTCACTCACTACTGCAGACATATGTACCCGCCAGATCCCTACGCTCTGCAAACGAACAGCGTCTTGTGCTGCCATCCCATAAAGGTAAAAAATCTCTCTCGCGCACCTTCTCCGGATCTGTTCCACTTATGTGGAATGATCTGCCTGCTGCAACAAGATCTGCAGATTCTGTAGCCATCTTTAAGAAACGCCTGAAAACACATCTCTTCTGCCAACATCTTACTGATCTGTTCTGACTTTATTTTCTTCTCTACCCATAAAAAAAAAATGTATGAATGGATGGTTCTGTATAATGTGTTAGGTTATAAGAGACCAGTCTTTTTTTTTGATTGCACTTATGCTTTTGTTGTACTTATACCGTCCCAATTGCTTCCATTACCTACCCCACCAGTAAGTCACTTTGGATAAAAGCGTCTGCTAAATGACTAAATGTTAATGTAAGATGTGATCGTTCTCTAATGTTAAGTGTTTGTAGATCTGTGCACGTATTGTTTGAGGTTTATGAGGATGACAAACTGATGACATTTCACAGATAAGAGTGTGTGAATAGTATGAAAACTAATGTGTTCTGGTTTGACATCGTGCCCTGTACTGTGTTCTTTAGTCAAGATTTTCAACGTTTTAAAATGTGTCCGCCATGAATGACAGCGAGTCGAGCAGCAATTTCTGAACATGAAACCGGATCCTAAAAACAATCCGACAAATGCAGATGGCAGATGTGATACGTGCCGGCAGTGTTTTCAGAGCGGATCTTCCTCTGCCAAACCACACGTCAGCCGGCTCCAGAAGAGCGCCATCTTTTGTCCTGAAGAGCTCTCTACGGCGAGTCATTGAGTTCTGATTGTCGCTTTTGAAAAGCCGTCATTATTGCTACACTTCCAGCAGATATAAAAGAGCTTTGATAAGGATGAAAGCAGCTCCATTACCCAGATGGCTTTGTTGATATTGCAGAAATCCGCCTGTGCGTCTCGCCCGGGGATTTTTCAAAAACAATAAAGGAGTGCCGAGTGATTTTTTTCTAGTTGTGTTCTGTGAAACACATGAATGATGTAGCGCGCCGCGGACACTCGAGGTTTATATACAGACGTGAGACGCTCTCCAGCCGAGTCTTGTGCTTTTGTGTTCTTTTAATTTATTTGATTTCATTTGATTTTCATGAAAGTGTTGCAGACTCACGGCTGTCTACACACATGACTGAGTTCAATATCATGCTTTTCATTTGCCATCTAAACACACACGTCTGTCCTTCACTGCAGAGCATAAAGAGAGGTCAGAGGTCACGAGAAACACACAAACGCACAGTACAGACGTGTTACATACATGTTAAACAAACACGTGCTGATTTAAACGCTGTATAAAATAGACATTTAATGCTTTGAATGGTGCAGTTTTCTTTCATGATGTGCTTGATGTCATTCTCACACAGAAAGTTGGAGGGGAACAGATGATATGTTTGAGGTGACATCACTGTACAGATCTGCCCCTCCCCTACTTCCTGTTTCAAAAGGAAAAACATCAACACAAACGCAAAAAGGAAACTGCTGGGTTGTTTAAAATCTGTGTTTAGTCCAATATGTACATTTTAAAATATGGGTTTGTCTATATTAGAGTCAAGCTTTGGGTTAAAACACCATTTTATGAAGTGAAGAAAACTGTGCTTGTCAAATCATTCCATGTTAAGGGTCTTAAAAATAATATCACAAAAAAAACACGATCATCCATGACAAGTTTCTTTAAATATGGTCAAATTTCATGAGTTTTTTTCTCTTTGATTCTGGGCGGACATGTTCTTGTGAGATTTACCATAGATCAAGAATTCATTTGAGTTCAGTGACATGAATCTGAGCGAAGACAATAAAGGCATGATGTGTGTCTCTCTCGCTTCCAGGAGATCAAATTGTTTCGCTTCGGCTGTGGCCAATTTCATCTCACTCATGCGAGACTAATGCTTTTATTCTCTTTCATCAGGAGCGGACACTCGCTCACAGATCTTCATCTGTATATGTGCCCTTATTTAACTAACAAACATCACAACCATAGTTACACCAGTGGATCTACAAATCAACCAGAGTTTTACTGCAGTGACTGTAGTTTTACCATGGTGTTTAGAGTAAAACTATGGATATGCACTTAATCCTTAACCATAATATAAACATGAAATGTCAGGTCCTCTGTGGGCATTGATCATTGACATGTAATGAGACACGTGTGTTCCTCAGCACACAGACTCACTCATGTAGAGGTGAGAGATTCTATCAGCAGGCTTCTGAAGGGGATTTGACCACACGTCTGCTTTTTATGAGTCTCTGCTCACATCCATCTTGAGTTGAAGTTTAGAGGCCGTTATTTTTCAGCACACATAAGCGAGGTGTTCCTGATGAAAGTGTCCAGTTCTCCTGCCATCTATCTGAGAGTTTATGGACGATATCACACTCTCATCCAGGGATTTACACTCCAATGAAATTCATCCATCTTCACTTCCGTGTCGACCTTGACCCCTCACCCTCCATTACTGTGACCGAGATGTGTCAAACTCTTTCAGATGGTTTTCTGCAGAGGCTTTTGATTGGTCTGAAGTTGTTTTCAGTGCAGATATACGGCCGTTTTTACTCTGATCAGCTGTTTGAGAAGAGAAGCGGAGTCAGGAAAAAATAAGAGTTTCATTCTGTTCGCAGACATTTTTCACTGTTGGAAAGAATGAAACAGCTTTACAGAGTTCAGGGTTTCATCTCAGAGAACTTTGACTTTTCTCACATTAATTGTGTGTGCTTAACCCTACGGTATGGGGACAAAATGTCCCCACAAAGATGGCAATATCCAAAATCCTTGTACTTGTGGGGACATTTTTTGGTCGTGCGTGCGTACGTGTGTGTGTGTGTGTGTGTGTGCGTGCGTGTGTGTGTGCGTGTGTATGTATTGTCTTATCGGTCTTACTGCAGTGTGCTTGGGGTTATTTTGTTTATAGTTGTGAGTTAAACACAATGACTCTCTGCTGTTGTCGCTTTATCAGCACATAAACACAGAGAGAGAGAGATAATGTGTGTAAATAAAAGAGTGATGTGTCCAGTGCAGTTTTTTTCTGGGGTTAATCGATAGATTGTTAATAGTATTTTCAGTGAATGTCAGCAGATAATCAATGAGTTACAACAGAGAAAGAGTTTGAAGGGTAGAAACACACACCCATCCTCTATCTTACATTTATACTAAAAAAATCTGGTTTCTTGCATTGTGAATAGCAGATTTCTGACATGTAAAGTGAAGAGTGTGTTTGATACAGTAACTGATGAACATGTGTTTAGCATCAGATCGAGTAGCCTACAATAGTTTACTGCGAGTATACTTCAAAGTGTACTTTCATTAACTAAAATATTGAATTAAATATTTAATACGCCTATTAGTATATCTATGAGTTCACTACTAGACTTGTAGTACAAACAGAAAACTAAGTTGTTTACTTAAAAGTACACTTTTATAAAACAAAACATGGGCCTGTTTAAAATGTAAAGTACACTTACAAATATACTAGTACATTGTATTTTACTGCTACATACATCAAATATATTTTAAAGTATAGTTTTTTGTAAGGGCCGTTATTTGCAGTGCTGTATATCTTATAGCAACATGTGAACGCCCTCATAACAAATGACCATAAAACACTTTGCACAGTTGCAGAAGATGTGACGTGTATGTTATGTTTGATTATGTAGGTGCTGTTCACTTGTTCCTGTAATTGCACTTGATTCAATCTCATTATTCTCCATCTGAATCAGCAGGGTTCTGCTTCTTCTGCCCGTAAGACACCACTTCTCTCCCCACCAGCATCTCGCTCTCATTTCATCTCATCCACTTCACAATGACCTCCGGCTCACCGAGCAGAGCGCATGTGCTTTTAACAAAACGTGGAATGGAAGTGAAAGGGAAAATCACCAGGTTTCATTTTTTTAAAGGACGTCAAGCTCTCATATGCCGAGGGTTTTGCATTTCTTTCCGTGCAAGTTATTTTTCAGTAAGGCTTTGCTGAATTGTTGGGATTGTTCTGATAAAAGACTTTCATCCACAGGAGACTCTTTCATTGTGTGCTGCCTGTAGCGCCGGGTTCCAATAATGATGCTGAAGAATCTGAAACGATAGTACTGTAATGTCATCTAAAGCTAATGGTAATAATCCTATCTGTACTGGAGTGTTCAGTGGAAGTGCTGTTCGTTTGATACAATGAAAGAACGGGAAAGAGCCGACTGTATTAAAAAACATTTTGCTTTCACTTGATTTAACAGTGCCGGTGTTACAGTGTGATTATACATTTAAGTACATAAGAGTCATAAATATTAACTACATGTACTTACTATAGGCTAGTGTTTGGTTTAGGGTTAGTGACATATATTTATGCATCGTTATAGCAAATACTATTGTAAATACATGTAACGTGTAACAAGGGCATCGTAAAAATAAAGTGTTACCAACAATTTTTATACACGTGATCATATAAGTTGGTTTTTGAATGAAAGCTCATGTACATTACGCAATGCAAATAAAACTAGAAAATTGTTATTTAATCGTTTATTTAAAGTGATAGATCACCCCAAAAAGTTAAATTCTGTCATCATTTACTTACCCTTGTGTCATTTCAAACCTTTATCACTTTCTATCTTACGCTAAACACTAAAACAGATACTTTGAAGAAAGTTGGTAACCGAACAGCACTGGCCTCCATGTGTTCACTTCTATTGTATGGACAAAAAAACCAATGCAAGTGAATGAACGCCAGTCAACAACATTCTTTAAAATATCTTCTTTTGTGTTCTGCTGAAGATAGAAAGTCATACAGGTTTGAAATGACAAAAGGGTAAGTAAATGTTGACAGACATTTTATTTTCTTGGGAGAATTATCACTAAGTAAAGTCACATATATGAATACTTTGGTTCCAAACTCTGTTTAAAAATAAATCAAAAATCATGTTTTTACTGTGTTTTATTGTGTTAGTTAGCTGTATTTCTTTGTTATTATGGCTGAAATCAAAACAAAGTAACTGCAGTTTGATGATATTCATTGAAATGCACAATTAAAAAAAAGATGATTTTTGGAAGAAAAAAAAGCAGTTATCTCATTTTGGAACCAAACTCTTCATATTTAATCTTAAAATCATCTTACTATAACCAATTAAGAAGTGAATGGATTTGGGTTTGATCTGTCTGGTGTCTGAATGGTCCCCTAATGCACTGGGCTTTAGTTGATGTCCTGCAGATGTGGTCATGAGAACAGACAGGTATTGTTTCTTCAGTCTCTCTGATGCTCCTGAATGAAAGACATCTATTGTTTATAGAAGAAAAAACAACAGCGTTCAATTCGAAGAACAAAATAATAATTCGGTTTTGCACAGAATTTAGGTGTATTTTTTATACTTTTCTTTAAGCATCAATCTGATCATTTGATGCAGACAGACAGACGTTCACTTCACACACGCTGTCACATTTTTAACAATTTTATTTTGCCTTTAACAAGACTTTTACAGGTTAGAAAGGTTAATAATATGTACGTGCGACTTGAGTTTAATGAACACGTGCAGGTATTTCTACTGTTCTGTCTGTGTCTTGTTAAGACTGATCTGCTGTCAGAACATGAAGCTGAATATCAGAGGAGCGGTTTAAAGCCGTGGGTCTCTTTTCCACGGCCACAGCTCTTCAAACTCTTGTTTTAATGATCAGATAAAGCTCAGTCCTCTCTGCTCGCCGAGGAGACTCCGGGTGATTCCTTAATGCTTTTCTTCCTTTTCATTTCATGGGTGTGAAGTGTTAAAGGCTTTTGTGTGAGGTGTCTTGTAATGTTTCTGGAGCTGGTTTAGTTTCTCTGTTCTTCATCACAAACAGCAGATTGCTTCTGTAATGGCAGAGAATGTGAGCCGGAGAGCCCCAGTGAAACGCTGAGCTTCATTCCGCACAAACGCTTCTTAAATTGAAGTCAGAATGGAAATTGATTGTATTATCAGAGCTGAAGGTCCAGCGGGATCCAGAGAAGAGCTTTCATTAGATCTGCTGCTGAAGAAGCGTCTCACATGCTCTCTTTAACACCTTCACACCGACATACAGAAACATGATGAAAAACATTACTTGTAAAATTTCCTTTATAAAATCCTCATAACAATTTGCACAAAAAAATTGTAAGTAAAATTTGCAGCTATAATTCAAGTACAACCTTCTAACCCGAATAAAGTCAATTTAACTAAATAACTCACATTTAGTATAAATGTTATTCAAAGTGATATTAAAGTAAATGATGTGTTTAACTCAAACTTCACGGATTACTTACTTTCATATTGAAATATACTATTTTTTTACAACAGATTTGGTCATGTGAGGAGAGACTGGTGTTCTCTGTACTGACATTAGCACAGTCACTGCTCAATAACACACCTCATGATTAAACTCATGCCTCCCTCAGACGAGGCACAAGCAACACTCTTCTGAACAATGGTAACCACTAAAAACCTCAAAGATAAATGAACACAAAACACGAACAAGTCTTTCTTTTTACTGAAAACACTTAAAATGACAGTTAATCTGGAAAATGAATCTCCTAATGCAGTCAGATGCAAAGCATGCTGGGGAACTACAGATCAATAGCCCAGGTTGTTATATCTAATTAATTATGTAGTCTCAACACAAAATAAATAAGTAAACCTAATTTGACTAATTTAACAAAATAAAAATGTTCAAATAAAATTACTTCAGCAAAATAATGAAAATATAAACAACCAAAATTAGTAGATTGTATTTTTACGTTATTTGTTAAAAAGAGGAACATAAATATATGAAGTATTTTTAAACTTTTAATTTCATAAAATCTACTAAAGCACTAAAATTGAATAAATAAAACTGTGTGTGAAAACTATGGAAATTAACACAATAATAGAAGTAATTTCCACTAGTTGTTTTTTCAGAGTGGAAAACAAGAGGTTCAGTTGAAGAATGGAAAACGTTCAGATATTTGACTGTAAGCTTTAAATGACAATATAACATCATTTCTTGCATCTTTTTGATTTTGTGGTGAAATATGAGCTGGTTGTGGTCTTGACGAAAGATTGATTGACAGCCTGAGTTTGTGACGTCTGAAAGCTTTAATGTATGATTTTAAATGTGATTTTTCAGATCCCATGCATGGCCCGAGACGGCTGCAGGTCATCGATATCAAATCCAAGCAGTTCACCGTTCGCTGGGAGCCGTTCGGCTACAACGTGACGCGCTGTCACAACTACAGTCTGACGGTGGAGTATCGCTACACGCTGAACGCTAAAGAAGAAACCAGAGAGGAGAAATGTACCGATACTCTCAGCATCTCTCCTCAACACACCATCAGGAACCTGCTGCCCTTCACCAACGTCAGTATAAAGCTCGTACTGAGAAACCCCGAGGGCGTCAAAGAAAGTGAAGAACTCAACGTTCTGACGGACGAGGACGGTTAGTGCTTTATTTTCACAAACAGCCACATCAACAAATTGAAGATTAGAAGAATTTATGAAACATCAAGCACACTTATATACAAGTGTTTGAATCATTTGTCTGGGAGTGTGTTTGGTTCTTTTGAATTTGCTTTTAATAAATACACAAGATTTTCATCAGATCTAAAGTGATTTTGGATTGAACTAAATTCTATCTGCACGTATAAATGAGTTCACGGGTTCATGATGACAAGTGTGTTAGTTTTATCAGACAATGAAGTCCATTTGAACAACATGTTTTGTGAAGAATATTTCTAAATACACCAAGCCAACTGAAGTCACGGCCAAACTAAAGTCAGTTATTCTGCACTGATCTGAGGTCAAGGAGAAATAAACAGTCCAGTGGTGTTTTGCGTGAGGAATTTCACTCCTTTCCCTGAAGGAAGTTGATTTGTTAAATCATTTAGGAGAATGTTGCTGCACAGTTTTAAATGTTAGTCTGATTGTGTGTGTGTGTGTGTGTGTGTGTGTAGTGCCGGGAGCCGTTCCTCTCGAGTCAATCCAGGGCAGCACATATGAGGAGAAGATCGCTCTCAGATGGAGAGAACCCATTCAGACGTATGGAATCATCAAACAGTATGAGGTAACATTACATCTGTAGCATTTATCTCTTCAGATCTCTGTTATTTCTCATAGACATCAAGAAGAGTTAAGAGGAGAGCAAAGAGAAACTTCTGCCTAAATCTCACAAATCTTCACCTTGAATTATAAGGTTCTATCTGCGTTGCAGTTTTGAAATAACAAGCTTTTAAGTTTTTGCATTCCATTTGACTCTGTAGATCAATAGGGTTAGGGTTAGAAATGTGAATCAATAATTTTGACAAAAATGTCAGATGAATCTTAAAGGGCCCTATACTACACCAAGCGCAAGGCGTGGCGCAAGTGTTTTTACTAGTTTCAGCCCGACACAGTTTTCATTTTCCCATCCTGCCCCGCTTTGTTTCAATAGCAAATGCAATTGCGCTCATTTGTGCAACCGTGGGCGTGTGTTAATCTAAAAATGAGGTGTGTTCAGGCACATTGTTGGGGTGTTGCTATTCTGAGGAACTGAAAATAGACTGCTCCACAGACCAACTCAAACCTGCTCTTAAGTCAATGGCGCAATATTTTGTTCTTGCTTAAAGAGCGCGTTATTAGAAAATGCACCTCTGGACGGGTCCACAAAACATTTTTAAATATGAAACAATTAACAATGAAAATGTAAAAGAGTATTATTGTGTACCTAAATATAAAAATGTCTACATGTCACCTCGGGAAGCTTTGGTGGGTTCCTGCTTGTCCAGTAAATGATCTGCTCGCGTGCTTTCAAGGGGTCATATGGTGCGAATATTTGTTTTTCTGTGTCTTTGATGTGTTATAAGTTGCCCATGTATGTATTAGACATGAAAAACTTCAGAAATGAAATTGTGGGAACAAAAGATGCGTTCTGTCTAAAAGTGAACTATTTCTACACGATGTGGTGCTGATGCGCCTAGAAAACTGTGCGCGTCGTCGCCTGTTTGCGTGTGCCTGGCACGCATCTACATTCAAAATAATGAGTATGCACGCAGAAAAGAGGCGAAATGTGAATCGGGCCTGAGACCGCACAAATGTATACACAAGTAAGGTGGCCGTACCTGTATGTACAATTGGGACACGCCCAGAGTGCACCTAGACCATGCGCTTAGATCATTAAAATAGAGCCCTATGATTCTCAGGTGATGAGAAGAGATGTCAACAATGTGTCAAACTGAGATCAGATTCGTCTTGTCTGCAATCAAAAGTCAATATTATTGAAGATCTCAATGTCAACTCAAACATTTCTTATCAAATTCTTTCAAGACTAAATGATATGATGTATTCATTAATAATGGACTGGTTGTGTATGTGTACGTGTGTGTCTTTATGTCTCTGGAGGAGTTCTAGTGGAAACATCTGTATAATGAAGCCTCAGATACTTAATTGAAACATGTCGGAGCGCTCCATCAGGTGTGTGTGAGTGGTGAACGCTCCTCTGGGGTTCATTCATGAATCTGCTCTTCACTCATCTGTCCTCTGCTGTCGGCCGGGTTCAGTGTTTCAGTGGCAGTTTAAGATTCTTAAGTTGAAATAATAATCAGAAAGAAGATTCCCGAGCGCTGGACTCATCAGGAATGTGCTGAAATCCTGGAAGGGCAGGAAAAGACATGATTCATGTGTGGAGAAGAACTGAGCATCTTCATTCTAACAGCAGACATACAGTTGAAAGAAAAAGTATGTGAACCCTTTGGGCTTACTTGGATTTCTTCATAAATTGGTCATAAAATGTGTTCTGATCTTCATCTAAGTCACAACAATAGAGAAACACAGTCTGCTTAAAGTAATACCGCACAAACATTATACGTTTTCATGTTTTTATTGAACACAACATGTAAACATTCATAGTGCAGGGTGGAAAAAGTATGTGAAACCCTAGACTAATTACTTCTCCAAGAGCTCATTGGAGCCAGGAGTCAGCCAACCTGGGGTCCAATCAATGTGATGAGATTGGATGTGTTGATTAAAGCTGGCCTGTCCAATAAAAAACACACACCAGTTTTGAGTTTGCTGTTCTGAAGAAGCGTTGTCTGATGTGAACCATGCCTCGCACAAAAGAGCTCTCAGAAGACCTACGATCAAGAATTGTTGACTTACACAAAAGCTGGAAAGGGCTACAAAAGTATATCTAAAAGCCTTGATGTCCATGTGTCCACGGTAAGACAGATTGTCTACAAATGGAGAAAGTTCAGCACTGTTGCTACACTCCCTAGGCGTGGTCGTCCTGTAAAGATGACTGCAAGAGCACAGCGCAGAATGCTCAATGAGGTGAAGAAGAATCCTAGAGTGTCAGCTAAACACTTACAGAAATCTCTGGCACATGCTAACATTTTTGTTGACAAATCTACAATAAGGAAAACATTAAACAAGAATGGACTTCATGGGAGGACACCACGGAGGAAGCCACTGCTGTCCAAAAAAAACATTGCAGCACGTTTGAAGTTTGCAAAAGAGCACCTGGATGTTCCACAGCACTACTGGCAAAACATTCTGTGGACAGATGAAACCAAAATTGAGTTGTTTGGAAAGAACACACAACGCTATGTGTGGAGAACAAAAGGCACAGCACACCAACATCAAAACCTCATCCCAACTGTGAAATATGGTGGAGGGGGCATCATGGTTTGGGGCTGCTTTGCTGCCTCAGGCCCTGGACGGATTACTGTCATCGATGGAAAAATGAATTCCAAAGTTTATCAAGACATTTTGCAGGAAAACTTAAGACCATCTGTCCGCCAACTGAAGCTTAACAGAGGATGGACGATGCAACAGGACAACGACCCAAAGCATAGAAGTAAATCAACAACAGAATGGCTTCAACAGAAGAAAATACGCCTTCTGGAGTGGCCCAGTCAGAGTCCTGACCTCAACCCGATTGAGATGCTGTGGCATGACCTCAAGAGAGCGATTCACACCAGACATCCCAAGAATATTGCTGAACTGAAACACTTTTGTAAAGAGGAATGGTCCAAAATTTCTCCTGACCGTTGTGCAGGTCTGATCTGCAACTATAGGAAACGTTTGGTTGAGGTTATTGCTGCCAAAGGAGGGTCAACCAGTTATTAAACCCAAAGGTTCACATACTTTTTCCACCCTGCACTATGAATGTTTACATGTTGTGTTCAATAAAAACATGAAAACGTATAATGTTTGTGCGGTATTAGTTTAAGCAGACTGTGTTTCTCTATTGTTGTGACTTAGATGAAGATCAGAACACATTTTATGAAGAAATCCAAGTAAGCCCAAAGGGTTCACATACTTTTTCTTTCGCATGTATTGATTTACATTCTCATCACATGTTTCTGCTTTTATTGTGAGCAGCTTATCAACTCCTCCTCATGTTATTTGATCATGTTCATCATTTGCCAGAGAGCTTCAGAAGAGAGAAAATCCCCAGCAACTCACATACAGCCCACTCTTCACCATCACAGATGTTCACATAGGAGGATCTTATGGACTTCTGGACTTTTCGCTCTGTGTCTCATTTAAGAATCAACTGAGTCTCAGATGTCCCTCCTAAAATGGCTCTTGAGAAATGAAAGCGTTATTGTGTAAACACATGAAGAGTCTGGAGGTGTAAATGTAGATTGGCGAGGTGAAATCATCTGGATCTGAGTAAATGATATTGAGATCTTCAATAATATTTATGTTTGATTACAGACGAGACAAATCTGAGCTCAGTTTGACAAATTGAGTGCATCTACATGCACAAATTAAAGGGATATCTATCAAAAATCAACTTAAAATGTAAATGTTAAAAAGAAACCTGTTTTCACGTGTTTATATGCAATGTAATAAACCGGCTACGTAGAAAACGGCGTTAACACAGAAGTTTGAGACTTGCTGGGTTTCTCCGTGCAGTGATGTCATCGACGACAGTCTGTTTAGTCATTATTCATTTTTATATCTCTTCTCATGTCTGCAGTACCTGCATATGCAACAAAAGTTCTTCATTTTATCGTTTCTACATCAACTGCATGATCCCAGAACAGACTTTTATACGTTATTTTACAGTGACATCTGTTTGGGACTTTTACTATTGTGTACATCTGATGATGGGCTTTTGCTTACGCCGTTTATGAGCTTTCCCCGATAAAAGAAAAGTGTTAACATGTTAACATGAGCTGACAATCAGCTTATTAAGCATAATCGGCACAAGACTGTGCATGTAAACACGCTCATTGTTGACATCTCTTCTCAAACTGTCAAGACACATTTCTGAGTTTTGTTCTCAGGAGAAATATCTGAGACACACATGAGACTTAAGCAAACATATTCATCGCATTGATGTGTAGGAGAAATACCTGAGATCTTGGATTTATGGTCCATCTCATGAAGGAATCATTTCGAGTTCATGAGATCATTCGATGAAATGATTGTGAAGCGTGTTCTGTCTCCCGCCGTGTCTCGGGTCCAGTTGATGTGCAGTATAATGAAGCTGGTTTATATGTGTGATGTTTAGAGCTGTGATAACACAGTGTGTGCTCAGTGTGTTTGTGTGACGTGTGACTCACACTGAGGCTGAACAATGCAGCGCTCAAAGGACTCATTGTTGCCGAGCTTCATTTGTGGAAATTTGAGCAATTAAGCTGTCAGATTCACGTTCTGAAATGACGTTCTGTCACTTCGGTCTCCTTTAAGAAAGTGTCAGAGCGTACGAAACAAAAGCTTTCTGCCTCAAATGACTTTTCAAGACTTCCACCATGACATTTCAAAACCTCAGAGTGAATTCATCAGTACAGAACGTCCCGGTCCACATCACCTCACCGTCTGTGATCAGAGCCTGAGACCTTAAGAAAGGATCTGAGATCAGCCCGAAATGTTCAATATGTTTAAAACCACCAAACGTGAATGTGTGTGTGTTTGAGATTGTGTAGTTGTGTGGTGTGTTTTCTTCTGTCCTTCCATCTGCCTGTCCTACACTAATGATATTTCCCACCTGATGAGCCCAGACCCCCCCCCCATCGTTCCCATTGTGTCTTTAAATTGAATGTGTTAGAGTGAGATTAGACGGCTCTCCATTAGCAACTGAATGATTTATTTAAATCAAGCCCCTCGCCTACTTTTCATTAAGTTATAAGAGAAACGTGGGGCGTCTCGACTGGAGATCCAGAACAAAACCCCGCTCTCGCCCTTTAGAAAAGATTCAATCTCTCTTGTGATGCTTCTAACCTAAATATTACTGCTCCAAATCATGTAGAATCGGGAGACATGTTTTCTATTTGGATGAAAGATTGACGGACATCTTTTTTAATATCATGTGATGAGAGGAACATATAATGTGTGGGGTTAGGACACAAGAGGGTGTGTGATGTGTGACATCATGTGTTTGTTCTCTTTCACCTGTAGATCTTCTATAAGGCCGTGAGCTCATTTGACCCCGAGTTTAATCTGGCCAATCAGAGTGGGAAGGTGTTGAAGTTCAGCAACGAGACGTCACATGTGTTTGTGGGATTGTATCCTGGTTCCACGTACTCCTTCACCATCAGAGCCAGCACGGTCAAGGGCTACGGACCACCCGTCATCACCCAGTTCACAACCAAGATATCACGTAAGAGCATCACCGTTTCCATGGCAACAGAGCTAACTGTTGATGTGTGTACACTCCAGTGTTTCCATGCTGACTGTGCAGAAATAAACGCACACACACACACACACACACACACGTGTTCATCTGATGTCAAACATGCACACACGTGAGAAACAGTTTGTTAGAATGAGTCTCATTACTGACTTCTAGTTCATATGGCAACACACATCTCAGCACATGAGATTTCTTCTAACCCCGTTAGACCCGAGACATTATGCGTGACAGATGCAGGGATGTCCATCCCAGGGGACGCGGGGTCTAAAGGGGCTAATACATGATACTTTCATTGAAAAAGAGACACAAACACAGAAAAAATGAATATAATATTTTGTTAAGCAAGCTGTTCGGTCCAATTTCATCGTCACCCGCTGCTAATGAAATATTGTGTTTGGAATGGAAACACTGGGGCAAATGAGTTGGTTCTTTCTGTTGATAATCATCATAAACATGACATCACCTTTGAATGTTTCAATGTGTGTGTGTGTGTGTGTGTGAATGATGAACAGCACCCCGTATGCCCGGGTACGAGCAGGAGAGTCCTCTGAATCAGACCGACAGCACCGTGACAGTCCTGCTGAAACCGGCTCAGAGCAGAGGAGCACCCGTCAGGTCCGTCATCACACACACATTATCTGTGATAAGCTGTGGGTTCACAAACACAACGGCAGGTTCTGAAGCTCAAGCTGTTTAGTGTTGCTGGAGTTTGATTGGTTGATATGTTTGATCCGGAGTCTTCTCTTCAGAAGATATCAGACTGACATCTGCAGAGCTCACTGTGCTCAGTTCAACAAACATTTCTTTTTCAGATGTTGTTTGAGACCACAGACACATGAACATATGTAGTGTATGTGTTCTCATGGAATCGACTTGTAAATGTAAATCCATCCAAATTTGACCCATGGGAATGTCTAGACTCTTGTGTGTAACAACTGTGTAACAAACTGACGTGCGTATATCACACAGGGAACTTCTTCTCTTGGTTTGTGTGTGTACTAGATCAAACATCACATTCATTCCTTCTGTTCTCAAGCGTTACATCACGACATACCAAGTCTAATATCTCACTTCAGTCTGTACTGTATGAGCTGCAGAAGTCATGACATCATAAAAAAGGCTCTTGTCTTTGGAAACGCACGCTGCACTTTAGCATGAATTAAACACGCTGTGTTTTCACGCTTTCAGTTCAATGGTGAAAAATTGAAAAGCACATTGACTTTCTTCTGGCGTGAGGCCGTTTTAATGGAGGTGGACAGACAGGTGACAAAAGAGACCTGAGAGGCTTTTACAAGCGTCTTTCAGCCGTGATGAAGAGAAGATGGATCTGATCCCATGATTCCCTGGTGATGATGTCATTCCTGTCATTTCCAGCACCAGCGATGGGATTGGCCAGATGTAGATTTTTCTTGATGAAACACAAGACATGTTGATGAGCAGAAATATGACGGAAGGATGTTTACTGCCGACGAGCGTGAGATGGCACATTAACAAGAGGATTAAGATCGAGGTGTATCATTCAAAACATCACGTCTGAATATCATGACATCAGTGCAGATGTGATAAACACACAGACCGCTTTTACACCCGACCTTACATTTACTATGTGTGTGTGTTATTATACAATCAGTCCAGTGTCAATCTCACTACAATAGAGTAAACCTGTGACTCCCACAGACATTGAGGAGGAGTGAGATCAGATCAGATCAGATCAGTGAAAATCCCTTTGATGACGGTGTTTGTGATGTTTACACATTCAGAACACGTGAATGGAGGTTAAATGAAAAGAGTGGCGTGAATTATGACACGCTGACAATATCTCATCTGCTTTAGGAAAGAATCTCACATAGCAGATGTTTCATTGTGATACCCTGAGATTGCTTCCAGAAAGGATTTCTGTGGTTGTCAATCAAAAGGTTTGGGAATAAAAGCACTGGTGGTAATTGAAGGCGGGAGCACGTTGGCCGTGTTGGGTTATTGAGTAAAGATGCACTGATGTTTGATGACCGCAGGCTGGCGCATGAATACAGGATCTCACACAATAGAGAGATTAGCGTTCACCCACGCCGGGCCTGCGCTGGCCTGTCGTTGTACACAAACCATCGGCCGGATTCCAGAAGCCATTGGAGACGGGATCCGCCGTTTCATGTAAAGCTTTGTGTGCTGTGCGCTGCAGTGGAGCGTGAAACAGCCGCACTCTCCTCTATTTCTGGACACAATCGTTCCGTCTTTCCTCCCCCGGGCGTCATGTATCTGGCTCAGAGAGAAAAGGCATTTTTCCACTCTAGAGGAGCGATGTATTGTGGACGGGTTCCTTCACACGTCGTGCACCTTCAGGGAGACGTGATGACATGATAATATGGGCGGTGTCACAGCATCAGACCCAGGAGAACACTGACACAACACAAACCAGAGCATGGTCGTGAGAGCAGGTGTGACACAATAAGCACCTTTATTACTGGATGGATTGTTAGGAAACTCCATGTTGATTTCCCAAATGAGGACCACTTCAGCCGCTTTATTGCCTCTCATTCTCATTTCATAGTAGTTTCCTTCAAGATTTTATTAAATTTTGCAAAGACTGGCGACACTGTATAGTCTTTATGGAGCTTCAAGACGTTTATAATGTTCATAACTGTTGCAGTCTGTTGAGAACATCATAATTCAACAGAAAAATCTGAAGAAATGATATTTCACCATGATGAGAAAGTCGAGACATTTTCCTGAGAGTTAAAGTCCCAGTGAAATCAAAAATGACAATTCCTATTCTTTCATGAAAGATTACATCGTTTATTGTTAAGAGTTGATCAATGTGGGTCTCTTTTAAAAATCAGTGTGTCCTCATAATCTTTAGTTCAAATGTGAAAATGCACATATGTCAGACGGCTTGGGCGGAGCATCCGTTAACTCCTCCCCCTCAACTGTCAGACTGCTGATAGTTCCATTTCAAAATACATCCAATCAAATCACAGAAAAAGATGACAGCCACGCCCACTACATTGCAAAAGTGTTTTTGTCTTGTTTTCTACTACAAATATCAAGATGCATTTTCTTGAGAAGAAACGTGACCTCAGATATTAAGTAAAAACTATGGCAACTTCTGGTTCACAGGGACTTGAAGCACTGAACGACACTCACTCTTTGTTGATAACAGCATCTTTTTGAATTTTATTCCGTTTTTTCTTTAATGAAAGCTAAGCTTTGTTTAGCCAGAGATCATTTTCTCATGTGAGACTGTCAGGACATAAATATGATTTTCCTATTATCAGAATCCAGAGGTTCTTACCCAGAATTCATAGCTGTTCTCAGCGGGTATTAATCGTGGTGGGGATTTATGGGAAAGAGAATAAATACAGCGATCAGTTCTGCTGAACACTAGAGACTGATCGATATGTCCAATACTTGAGGCTTAAGTTGATATATGTCACGCCTAACACGAGTCCCAGATTAAACTCAGATCATGTTGAGAACTGACACACGTGATGTGTGCGGGCTGGAAGCGCTTGACGTGATGAATAAACGTCAGCGTCGGGCTCGCCGGCTCACTGCGGAGAAGATGTGTAATTGGTAAACGGTCACAGGAGCCGATGAAGCGTCAGGCGGGTGTGAGGAGGAATAATTGGTGTCAGTGGAGGTTACGCTGAGCTCCTCCGGTCATTTAGCAGGTGTTTGTTGTTGTTGATGTAGTTTGTATTGGGTTTGTGATCCTGTCGTGTGATGACTTCAGAAAACATCCCCATGTGCTTTATAATGACCGTGACCACACATAGCGCTCGCCGGGCTTCTCGTTGCCATGGCACCCATTCTCTCCACGCCAATTAGAGGAAGTGTTTCCAAGGTCGCTGATCCTGGAAGTCTGACTGTGTGGGGGAGATTAGAACTTTTTACTCTCTTTAACTGCAGTCACACCAGTTATACTCTCTTAATATTAAAACCTTTAAAAGACTTTGATAGAATGTTTTTCTAAAAAAAAAAAAAATTCAGTAATGAAGAAATCAGTGCATGCACCACATCATCTTAGATTCATTTTCTGGAGATTCTTGTGTAAGAAAACACAGTGTGATAGAATGTCAAATCAATCGAGTTATTTGTAAGTAATGAATGAACGGCTCTCAAAGCACAACCCTGCTGAAGAAACTATAGAAACCATTTAAGTGGTTATAATGGTTTTAAAGGGTTTTGAACTGGTTTTAATGGAAACTGATGGATTATATTGGTGGGATATTCAATCCTATTGGAATAATGCATAAAACACACTGCAAAAAGGAATTTTATTTTAGAATTATTGTAATTGCTTCTGTTGGGTTTATTTTTTCGGCAGGAACCCTGAAATTGAACCCAATTGAAACCATTGAAGAAGTTATGATGGTTTATTATGTTTTTAAAGGGATTTGTACTGGCTTTAATGGAAACTGTAATGGTTCTACTAGTATGTGATGGTTTCTGATGGGTTTCAATGTTTTTTTCTGCAGGGATAGAAACACGATAGACACAATTACAGAAATTTTAATGGTTACCATTATGAACCATTAGCTTTTTCCAATAAAACCATCACAAAATGTCTTTTTGTAGCGTGTTTTGGTCATTATTCCAATCCCACCAATAGAATTCATCATAAACCAGCATTAAAGTCTCCATTTAAACCAATACAACTCCTTTAAAACAGAATAATTATACAGATTCCTTAATGATTCATATCGTAATCATATAATCAAATCTTTGATTGATATATTTTATTTATATTCACAGTTAAATATATATAAGCTATGAAACATTTAATGTTAATAACAATAATAAAAGTACAGACAGTGTTAGTGTTGTAAGTGTGGCTTTGCACCCATGATGGTGTTTTTGTTTGTTAAACAGATTCTTTTCATTAGTCCTGTAATGTTTCGGAAGTTCTGATCCAGGCTTCTGGCCTGTGATGAAGTGTGTCAGGATGAGCTATTAAAGCAGGACTGAAGTCTGATCTGGGGTCTGTACATCACACACGGTGTCATCTCTTTAAAGTAATGGGTGGCCTTTAAGTTGGCTGTAAATCTTCAGAAATGGCCCGTGTCGTGTTCAGCGCCTCTCAGAGACTGAAATGCTCTTGAAGTTCTGCCCTTTGTTCTTCTCAGCGTAGGCTTGTGATCAACCCTTTTCTCACCAGCATCTCTGGCTGAAATTAATATTTCATCACATTCACTTTTACTGCTAAATAGCCGCTGCACTGTGATGCCTCACGCTGAAGGTCAAAGGTAAATATCAGCTGGATTATTTACAACAACATACTGTATCTCTGACATTTATCACACACCTCATCCTTACTGCATTTCACACAAGTATATTCTATTAGAATATAATATAACTGTACAGTATATTAATATAATACATATGTGATTAGAAGTATTAGAATTATCTTATTTAGCTTTTTAAATTGGGTTTCTAAGAAATGATTTTTTATAGATCTTTTTTTCTAGTAATCCCAGATGACTGGAGTCGTCGTGTTAATTCATTGAGATTTAGTGGCACATTTCATTTTTCATTTCATGAATGTGTTGGGTATGTACATTTACATGTATTCTTTTATCAGATGCTTTTATTCAAACCAACTTAAAAATGTCATATTTTGTTAAAAGTTGAATGAGCACATATTACATTTTAAACTTGTGTTTATTTTGCCAGTGAAATATAGTTTACATTAACATACATAACCTGTAAATGAATAAACTAAATTGACAAATATATTTACATAGTCCTCATGACATTGAATGTATCACACAACAGCAAAGCGTCACCTGAATCCAACATTTACTTCAGCACACGTGTGTATTTAAATGTGTGTTTTGTGTCAGATGTTTGACCTTCTTTCACTGGAGAGTCTGAGCTCATTTTCAGCGGAACATCGTGTCAATGATTAGTGAATTATTCTCCAACAGAATGTATTGATTCTATTAACCTTTGTGAAATAATCCACCCGTGTCTGATTAACCCAAACCCTTCTTAATTCAATTATCAATCTGTCTATTCACTCAGGAGTAATCTGCAGCTAATTACAGCAATCACACGTTTGAGTAGATGAGCTGTGAGCGGATGTGCAGGAGGTCGAGCTGACGCTTCTCTCTGCTTTGGACTTTCATCAGTTTTCTCACATTACACTGGTATAATGGGTGTAAATGCCAGTTCCCAACATTGTGTTTCACCATCTGACACCAAGCACACCACAGGACTTTATTTTGCTATGGTTTGATGAACACATATGATGTCCGTGTGCTGTGTTTCGCTCTCTATCTGAGCGTGATTCAGACGAGTTAAAAGAGCTTTGTGACCTTTAGGCGTTTGAAATATTAAAGAGCAAATGGAGTCTCGCTCTGGGTACTTGTAAAGCTAATTTGTGTCTGACAGAAGGAGAGAGAGAGAGCAGATTTGAGGAGAATGTGCTGAGGTTCTGTCTCTGCTGGTCTTTCGCTCTAATAAAGGGACTCGGTGCCCCGGACGCCAGTAATTCCAACTCCATTTAATTTAACCTGCGTGTCTCAGACAGAAGATCTCCTCGCTGAGGTTTCTGAGCCCCGTCAGGTCTCCATCCGTCTGGTGAATTAGAGAAAAAAGCCTTCCGGTCTTCTTTTGGTATTCCATTATTCTCTCTACATATGAAGCGGCCGCCCGTGAGCCCGGCTCATGTTGTCATTTCACTCTCTCATTGTGGTGTTTTTTTCTTGAAAGTCAAGATCACGCTGTGTGTCAGAGTTGAGTTTTTTGTATGTCTGGAAATAGGAGGTGTTTTTCATTTCCTCGTGCTGATAGAAATGAGATGTGGAGCGGGTTTCTCTCAGGCCTCGGGCTGCTGGATTCACACACTTCATTAAATCTCTTCAGTCTATGACTCTTGGCCGAGATGTGAACCTGCGGCTCCGGTGCGAGTCTAGCGCCGGCACGCCAGCGGATCACACAGTTTAAAGCCAAGCAAACATGAAGCTGGAGATACATCACATGAGCTCGCTCAAGGCATTCGATCAGTGATGCTGATGTAGCTCTGAGGTTTATTCGAGGAAAAAAAGAATGATATGAATTCTAGAAGTGTGGACTCAAAATAAACATTTAATTACCCATCATCTTATTATAGTAAAAGTGTGATATCCATGTTTTTAATTACCACATGGATAAGATATGGATTTACCAGAGTAAAACTGTGATTACTGTAGCAGAATCTGATGTTACTGTGGTTTAACTATAGTCACCATGTTTTTATTTATTGACTGTCAAACCATGAATCATGACTAAAATATAATCTTATACCATGGTCTGTTTGAATACTGGATTCTGATTGGCTGGTAGGTGTGCATTAAAAGCCGTTAACGCACGGGTAGCTCCAGTCAGTTTGATTACATTTAAAATGAACGGACAAAATAGCCGTCATTTTCATCTGTGTGATCTAGAATGACACCGTAAACATCAATAAAAGCTTGAATTTGGCAAATAACCCTGGTATAAAGGGGATAATCCTCCACTTCACAGCAGGTGGTTATTTGCCTCCATTAAAATCCTTTGATGCACGGCTAGCTGTGGATTATACCTTACATAAGTATTAATGGGAATGATAATTATATTCATTTAATACCGGATTGTACCTTGGTAAAAAAAGCCTGGATATTCGGTTTCAACCTATGGTTGAGTAAATTTGTCTTAACTTAAATTTATCTGGAAAATGTTCATATTTGAGCAAAGCATGGGTTGAAGCTAGAGCAATTTTTACCTGTAAAACAGTACTGTGGTAATACTATGTTTTTGTTTGTTTGTGTTGTGATGCTACTGTAGTAAAATATACATTGAAACTAACATGATATTTATGTGTTTTTCCAAAAAAATGTTTGAAGTTTATTGTTTATCAAGTATCATTTTCAAATCCAAATAAAGCACAGTATATATGACTGTATGTTATAGTAAAACTATATCACTGTTTATACTGACGTGTGTGTGTGTGTGTGTGGTGCAGTGTGTATCAGGTGGTGGTTGAAGAGGAGCGTCCGCGGCGTTCACGGAGAGCTGCAGAGATTCTGCGGTGTTATCCAATCCCCATCCACTTCCAGAACGCATCCGTGCTGAACTCTCAGTATTACTTCACAGCAGAGTTCCCTGCCGGCCGGATTCAAAGCCCACTGCCCTTCACCGTGGGAGACAACCGCACGTATGACGGCTACTGGAACCTTCCGCTGCTGCCTCACAAGAGCTACAGCATCTACTATCAGGCGGTCAGCACGGCCAACGGGGTGAGAGGTCAAACTACACCATCAGGAGAACAACAGCAGAGTTTAAAACACACAGAAATAACACAATCACACAATTCTGCTCACCTCACACTTAACACCAGTGTGAACCTCATCTTTGAGTGTAAAGACTAATGACAATCTTTGGATGATAATTAATGATCGCTGAAGCAGAAAACATTTCAACTGAACCCATTTTTTCTCTTTATTTATTGCGACGACTTCTGTATGAAGACTCTTGCAATTAAAATGATGGTGTTCACACACACGTAGTTTGTTTTCTCATGAGGTCAAGTGATGTGGAACTTTGATGAATCACATCTCTTGTGACCTGCACCTGCTCGTGTGTTCTCTCGCACTTTAAAATCAGCGCTTCAGTTTTCTTCACATGTTTCTGTTCTTTAATTGCTCCCAATTAGCAGAATGCCACCAATTACAGCCGGCGCTTTCTCTTCTCCCTGGTGACAGTAATGTAGAGAAAAACAAAAGTCTGTCCGCGCACAACCCCGGCGAGACTCTGCTGACCTTCAGCGTAAACGCTCTTCCATTTGCCTCCCGCTCCAATTATTTCCTTTTACAACTCACAGATTTATTTTGCCACTTTATTCTCTTCACAACAAAGTTGAAGAATGTTTTGGCAAGGTCTAATCACGGGCTTCTCTGGCTTATTAACAGCCCGGCCGGAATCTCACTTCATTTCTTTTCTTTTGGGGAAAATCTGCAGAAGTTTGTGTAAATCATTTGAAGGTGATAATGCTGCATGTGTTAGAGAGAGCTGAGAGCGATACACTTTAACAAATGAACACACAACTACTGCAGAGGATCCTCACCGCTCTGTTTATTCATTAATAAATCATGTTTTCTAAAGAATGGAGAAAGATAGTTGGTGAAACAGAAAACTTCAGAATGTGCTGGATGTGAAGAAACGACAGGAGCCAATGAGAGAGAAGTGCTGTTTAAAGAGCCGGTACTCAGACGTGATTCACTGATGCATTATTAACACTTCAATGTAATTGGAAATGAGAATGATCAGCCATCGCTCTTTTTTAGATGCAAATTAACCCAAATGAAAAGGCCATGCTTTATTTCTGAGAGAGAGACGCTTCATCCATTTGATTATTCACTGTGTCTAATTGGAGTCACTTGGCCTGCGGGGAGCACACACATGTGTATGTTCATGTGTGTGTGTGTGTGTGTGTGTGTTTGTCTCGATGTGTGTGTGTGTGTGTGTGTTTGTCTCGATGTGTGTGTGTGTGCGTGTGATTGTCTCCGTGTGTGCATTTGTGTGCGTGTGTGCATTTGTGTGCGTGTGATTGTGCGTTGTCTCCATGTGTGTGTGTCTCTGTGTGCTTGTGTGTCTATGTGTGTGCATGTGTGTTTGTTTGTGTTTCCTCTGTGAATACTGTATAAGTTGAGTGTGTAAGTGTGTGTGTGTGTGTTTTCTCTGTAAATATGTGTTCATTTTGTGTGCGAGTGTGTGAATCTTGTGAGACCGATGATATTTGCGTGTGGATCCCTGCAGATGGCTCATAGAAGGTCAGCTGAGCTCTGAGTGTTATTAGAGACGCTTCAGGAGAATCACCACACAGGTTACTTCACATCAAACTTCTTCTGGCCTTTGACTGCCTAACAGCACACATGACAAACACACCTCTCTGCTGACTTTTACAAAGTGTCTTACAGGGTTCTGAAAACATCAGGATGTTTAAAAAGACATTCACAGACATGTGTATTGGAAAGTGAGGGAGATATATCTTGAGTTATATTTTTCTCTCTTTGTGGAGGAGAATAATCTCACAGTAAATATATCTGTAATAATTCTCCATAAAAGGGAAGGAAGGAGTCGGGAACCGGAAGACATTTTAACAAAGATTTAATACAAATAATAACAGCCGGCCGCCGGCGAACAAAACATAAATACAAAACACTAGAACATAAATACATATACAAACACTTCGGGCCCGGTCCTCTCTCTTCGACGGTCCGGTCGCTCGTTCCTTTTATATGCTCCCATCTCCTACGTGATTCGAGGCCGGTGTGCGCACAGCTGGCGCTAATTCACAATTACTCACCGGACTCGAACCACGGTCTCGCCCCGCCTACTCCACTACAATATCCAATGCTGAACCATTGGTGTAATTTAAGCAAAAATCCTCACCAAAGTGATATACTGTGTGTTGATGAGAGAGTGTGTTGTGTTGATCATTTTGTGTAGATTGTCGTCCTGCAGTCGATATCTCACAGCGTTCTGCTCTGTAATACATCACACAGGTGTGATTGAGGGATTTAAAACACACGTCACCTCACTTGTCCTCCGCATGAATATTCAACACCTCAGTGTCTGTTGGGTTTGTGTGAGCCGCCGCTGCCGCCCACCGTTTCACTTCTACAACCATCAGTGGTGTTTGATGGCTGTCTGACAGCTGTCTCTCTCTCTCTCTCTCTCTCTAAATCTCTTAAACACACACACAGATCTTGTGAGCAGAAGTAATCAAGATTTTTTCAGTCAATCATGAAAAGTGGATACAGAATTTGAAAATCATTTAATAGGAATCACTGGGCCGGATGTTCAGTTTTTGGACAGAAATAAATGGATTTAAATGATTATACTCAATGTCTCCTACGTGATGTTGTTTAGGAGACAGATTTATATAATACATGTTTTCTGTTCCTTCAGTTGAGCATTGTCCTTACAGATCACATACTACATGTCATGTGACAGAAAAATAATCCTCTCTCTCTCTCTCTCTCTCTCTCTCTCAGGAAACTAAAATCGATTGTGTTCGTGTGGCTACTAAAGGTGAGTGTGATTGAAACATGTTCCCTTACGGCACTGCAGATTACTACAACACACCTGCTCACATCACTCACAAATAACCCAAACACTCACTGCATACTACACACTTTTATAAAAACAGTATCCCTGCGTCTGAAATCACCTACTTCCATACTATATAGTAGGCAAAATGAGTATGAGTGACTAATGTTATGTCTGAGGCTGTAGCCGATGTGTGTCAAATATATAAAGTAAATGATATAATAATATCGTTAAACTTCATGGCGGATGTTTTAAAACATTAAAAACAAGTCCTGAAGACATGTACTTCAAAGAGCATACGCGTCACATGATAATAAAACATGGCAGATGCAGTATGTCAGTAAATGTGTTTATACATCTCCTACTCAAACTAAATAGAACGTATTGTTTTAACGGTCGATAGGTAGTTACTGTCACAGTCTGAAGCTGATCACATCTCATCTTAGTTATCATCGTAGAAATAAATGTCTAGATTAAAGTTTAGTATTCCACACTGTACGCTCTAAAACTGCACATTTTAGAATATAGTTCTATTCAGAAAACTGTCATTCTGTCCAAATGTTAAAGGTTGTGTATGAAAGCTTCTTTACAGCGATGTCACAGTTGAAGCAAAGTTTTTTAAAAGAAACATTTCTGTCTTTAATAGTTTACAGAATCATTTTGAATTATAAAGAAGGTTTGAGTTTAAACCCTTGAACCGTCAGCTGAGACAGAAGGTCAAACTCACGAGTCTGTTAAATCTGCCGTTGTGCTCTAGTGCCACAGAAAGTGCGACTAAAGATGCGACGTGATCACACAGAAATGAGCGGTTGGGTACGGACGGACGCGAGGCGTTTCAGGGCTCTGTAGGGAAACATCACAACAGATGGAGAATGACTCCAGTGAAACTCACGTGACTTTATGTATGTGAGTCCAGAAGCCAGCGAGCGAGCGTGGAGCTGTACTTTCTGACCTCGTGTGGACCATTAGGAGACGTGGAGCGGCTGTTAGCAGCGCTCGCCTCAGATCCGTGTGCTGTTTGAGATTTAATTGAGGACAGATGGTACATAATCTATTTTCCTGTCGACGTGCCACGTCTCTAATGGTGTCAGGCCTGTTCTATGCAAATGAGAGACTGTGCTTTTAGTTTTCAAGACAATTGGGATCAGGAAAAAGCCATCTGATGCAGTTCCTGTGTACTCTGGCGTACAGTAAATCATGTCACACAGCTCTTACAGCTCCACATCCTAACAGACCTCACAATACCAGTGATGAGAAATTGAGATTTAAAAAATATAAATATAATGTTCCGTATAGAACGCTTAATAAAAAAAAAACACATTTCAGTTGAACACTACTGATGAATCTATAGAGACATTCATTAAGGAATCATGGTACTCCCATGATGCATTGCAGGTGATGTTACTGATTCTCCTTGCACTGTATTCACACTCCTTCATGGAAAAAGTTTTTTTTAAATGAATCTGAATTTAAATGCCATGATGCTGAACAGCTTCATGAAGAAGAGGTTAAATATAAGATGTATTTGTTAAAGAACACAAGCTGTTTTAACTCACTGAGCATGTGAAATCAAATCTTTCTGTCTTTCTTTTCCTCTGTTCCAAACTCTTGACATCAGCATCAGTGTCTGTGGCCTACGGTCTTCTGTCTTCTGAGGCGTATCCTCTCAATTCAATCTATACTTCTTGTGATTTATTTTGTGTTATGAATGTTAAGCACTGATGGCCTAACACACTGTCTGAGTGTTTGGAACAGAGCGTCTGTCTCTCGGCTCAGCATTGATAACCCTGCACATATAACATGCCTCGGCCTCTCTTCTCTCTCTCTCTCTCTCTCTCTCTCTCTCTCTCTGCATGTTGTCCTGGATCTCTTCTCTTGTTGTAGCTGCAATTATAGTGACACAGCTGACCACCCCGTATGTGCGCATCGCACCCGCTGCGGGCGACAGCCAACTAACAGGTATGAACTTATGTGTCTACCTCACTCTCTCTGTGTGTGTGTGTGTGTGTGTGAATCTCAAAAAACACGTTCAGATTGTGTCTCGGTCATATTTTGCCACATAATAAAAACATTTTGCATGTGTAATAAAATTGCAAAATATGACAATGCCAAACTATTTAATATTTTAAATGAAAGTTTAATTTTCTTTAAAGCATTTTTTCAGATGAACTGAGATGTGAACATGTTTTAGGAAGATTTAGCCAAAAGTGTGTATGTTGTGTTGGTAAAGTTTTCCTCAGCATGTGTGTGTTTGTGTTGGGCTATAAATGTTTGCAGGTTGAAGGTTATTGAGGATTTGTGAGGTCAACTAAAGTCTGATAAACTTCATTTGCGGTGTGCTGCAGAAGGTCACGTTCTATTAACTTACTGTAGAAAAAGACACAGCAAAACACACGGTCATGAAATTAACTGCTTTTTATTCAGCACTTATTTCTGTTAAAAGAATCAATATGACCCCGACAACCTGAAACAGCCTGTATAGTGCATGACAACATCGAGCTGTTGAAATATTACATCTCTATATTTACCAGCTGAAAAACCTGCCGGTGTTTGTTAAAGAATGTCAGATGAATGCTCTCATTGGTCGCTGTGGAAGAGTTTATAAAGGGAAAGATGTTGTAATTGATGCTTGTGTGTTTGCCACGGATGAACCGGCACAAATTGATGCTGTGAACAGAAAATTGGTTTCACTGGCAGGCCACAGAGAAAAGTGTTGTTCAGATAACTCACTTCTTCAGTAAAAACTCACGTCATGCTAATAGAATCTCTGTCACAGACTTCACACATATTGCACATGTGTAGAAGTATTTTGAGATGTGACATCATGTGTGTGTTTTGAAGCGCTGCACACATCACTCACATCCGTCAGGATCAAAGCATCATTCTTACACTTAATAATTCATCTGCGATTAAACACATTGCAGCATGTTGCCTGATAAAGTTAGCGGCCAGCTGGCATATAATTCTCTTTCATTCACTCCCTAAAGAGTGTTTTTACTCGCGTTTGGCATTTAGTGAGTGTTAATATTGCATCTGTGTCCTGTATTCAAACACAGTATGAAGTCACTTGTGTTCAAACTTCAGAGACGTGATGATAACAAACGTGCAGATTTTGATTGGTAGAAGTGTTTTGTTCATGCAGGAGAAGGTGACTCTTAGTTCACCTGCAGCAGAAACTCAAACCCTAAACACAGTCGGCTCTACCACAGCATTGGTCTCCATGGTAACGGCTGATGGATGCTGTCGGGCTTAGATTGAGAAACTGTAACTGGCAGAGGGAACAGATTCACAGCCCGGCGCTGTGATAGTTTTCATTCTCTGCTCATTTAGTGCGCTGGAAATGTCATCAGGCACACGCTTGACATGCCATCACGTTATACAGTAAACAGACAAACACTCTCTCTCTCTCTTCTGGGTTCTGACTGAAAGTGGAGTCTCTGACTGGACTGAAATGTAAAACAGCACAGGTGGAGAAAGAGCGTCTTGGTTACGTATGTAACCTCAGTTCCCTGATGGAGGGAACGAGACGTTGTGTCGAGAACGACAGATGGGGTTCGCCCTTGAGAACCAATCAACTCTGACTACTATAGAAAAGGCCAATGAAATTTGGCGAATGCAATTTGCATGCCGGGCTCCGCCCCCGGAAATCCGGTATAAAAGGAGGCCGGCGTGCAGCATTCACTTACCTTTGTTCTGAAGAGCCTGAGACCTCTCAAACTGCAGCAGAATACGATACGTGTTCGTGGCATAAGGGACACAACGTCTCGTTCCCTCCATCAGGGAACTGAGGTTACATACGTAACCAAGACGTTCCCTATCTGTCGGTCTCTCGACGTTGTGTCGAGAACGACAGATGGGGTTGCCTATGGAAAACGCCACAACGCTGTATCGCGTCACAATCTCTAGCGAAGCGACGGTAACAAGCCTGGGCGTGTCATCTCGAAGCTTTCGTGAGACTGTAACCTTCCAGTGTGGTGGTCGGGGGGTTCCAGAGCTTTCTTGGAGAAAGATGGGTACAGGCCTGACCGGTAACTTTCACGGACGGGGCCTTAGCTCTCTATAGGCGAGAGGCCGTCCAGATCAGTTTACACCGGGTAAGCGCGACTCTTAATCAGAGAAGCGCTACAGAGGCCACCTCCTACCCGTGGGGAGGAATATGGTGGATATAGGTATGGTCTCGTCCTTGGAGGAGAACGCATGGAACGTGCGGACTGAGTAGTTAACCGCGAGGTGGAGGCCCACCTGGGGAAGCTCATGGGTTACCAGGAGTGGGAACCATTCTCATGAGGATACATCAGACGGAACAGCCCACGGAGGGGGTGTTACAGACGTCCGGTAGCACTAGGTCCGGTTAGAGCTATCTGTGATAGCTCACATGGTATCCCGGCCTAAGGGGGAAGGCTGCTCTGCCCAGCCAGCCCCCAGGGGGTGCTTGTTTGGTGATGGATGGAATGCCTATTCTTAACCAGTGTCTGGGTAAGAAGGGAGGCTGGTGAGGTACCAGTTTCTTAGCGATGTGTTCGGGTAAGAAGAAAAGGTAAATAGCACACTGACCCAACCTGTTAGAGGGTGGAAAGGTGCTTTCGCAGGCATACGCCCCCCCGGATGCCAGTCCTACATGTCGCCACGCAGGACGTGGGCTGACACCGGGTTTACGCGAAGGTTGTTAACCCTTGCGAAGGTGTTTGGGCATAGCCCAACCCGCAGCTCTACAGATGTCTGCTAGAGAGGCGCTTCTGCCAGTGTCCAGGAGGTGGCTAAACTCCGTGTGGAGTGAGCCCTCACTGCCAATGGGCCTGGGAGATTCTGAGATCGGGATGCCATCGTAACGGCGTCCACGACCCAGTGCGCCAGCCTCTGTTTGGAGACAGCCTTCCCCTTCTGCTGTCCTCCAACAGACACGGAGCTGGTCAGAGCTTCAGAGCTCTGCGTGCGGTCCAGTACTTACTGGACACAACACTAATCGGGTTGGGTCTTCCTCCCCCATGGGGAGCGCCTGCAAGTTCACCACTTGGCCCCGGAGGGAGTAATGGGAACTTCTTGGGCACGCATCCGGGCCTGGGTCTCAAGATAACGTGAGAGTTTCCAGGGCCGAGTTTAAGGCAATCCAGGGACACGGAGGATGCTCGGTGGTCCCCTACCCTCTTGAAGGAAGTGAGCGCCGTCAGGAGGGCCGTCTTACTCTATGAGGAAGATCGGAACCTCCGAGGGGCTCTTTGGGGGGCCCTGAGGCTCCCCAGGACCACTTAGGGTCCCAAGAGGGTATGGAGCGGAGATGAGGCGGATTCCGCCCTCTCGCTGCTTAGGAACCTGGTGACCAGGTCGTGTTGCCCTAGAAACTTTCCACCGACTGAGTCGTGATGAGTGGCAATAGCGACTACATACACTTTCAGTGTGGAAGGGAGATGTTAGTCTCCAGTCTCGTGAGGAGGGGAACACAATCCTGATCAAGCACCTCAGTGGGTCTTTCTCGTTGAGAAAGACACCAGGACGAGAAGAGGCACCGTCTAGAGGCGTGTAACCGCCTAGTAGATGGGGCCCTAGCCTGGGTGATGGTCTCAGCCGTATAGGGGGAGTAGCCATCTTAGGATCTTCTCGTCCCGTCTAGAGACCAGACATGGGTGTTCCAGAGGTCTGATCTGGGATGCCAGAACGTGTCCTTCCCCTGAGAGAGCAGGTCCTCTGTCAGGGGAATGGTTCAGGGGGAGTCGCTGTCCAGAGCATCGGCTCTGAGGCCAAGTGCGGTTAGACCGGTGTGGTGTAACCAATAACACTTGGTGCTCCTGCTCCCTGACCTTGCACAGAGTCTGTACAAGAAGGCTCCTGGGGGGGGGAAGGTGTGCTTCCGCCCATCCCGCGGCCAGCTGTGCGCAAGGATATCCGTGCCGAGGGCAGGGACTATCAAGCGGGCAAATGGTGGTGTTACGGGAGGTGAACAGGTTTTACCTGGGCCTACCCGAACAGCCTCCAAATGAGCTGGACTGCACGGGGGTGGAGTCGGCACTCTCCACGAGGCATAAACTGGCGAGAAAGCACGTCGGCTGTCTAGATCAGTTTGCCCGGGGTGTGTGGCCTGCAGGGAACGAGTAACCTGTTGACTCCACCGGAGGAGGCGTCGAGCAAGTTGTGTTTAGCTGCTGTGTGCGAACGCCACCCTGACGATCTGTATTCGCTACAGCTATAGTGCTGTCCTCGGAACAGCACGTGCATGTCTCGCACGAGAGGCCGTAGCCTGCTCAGTGCAAGTAGCATAGCCCACAACTCTTGGCAATTGATATGCCAGCGCAGGCGGGGGTTCGTCCAACACCCCACCTGCGTGCCCGTTGCACACTACACCGCACCCCTGCAGGGAGACTTCAGTCGTCACCACGACCTGCCTCATAACCTGCTCAAAGGGACCTGAGTCCGTCGAAAAAGTCATAAAGACTAGGGGTTATGGTGCGTCGGCAGCAGGGCGGCATCACCATGCGCCTGCTGCCGGTGTGCCACGCTCTCCTCGGAACTCGACTCTGAAACCAGTGTTGGAGCGGTGTCATGTGCATCAACTCGAGGGGTATTAACCCGCGAGGACGCCATGTGTCCCAGGAGCCTCTGAATTGTTTCAGGGGGACCGCTGTCTGCCTAAAATGTTCATTTCAGACAGTTCAACACTGGTTGGGCACAACTGCGGACAGGTGTGCTGACATGGTGACAGAGCTGAGTTCCATACCGAGAAAGAGGATGCTCTGCACTGGGGAGAGCTTGCCCCTCTCTTGGTTGACCTGGAGTCCCAATCGACCTAGGTGCCGGAGCACCAGGTCCCTTTGTGTACATAACAGATCTCGCGAGTGTGCCAAGATAGGCCAGTCGCTGAGATAGTTTAGTACCCGCTCGCCTTCCTCCTCTCAGGGAGAAAGGGCGGTCAGGGACAGACCGAAAGGGAGGACTCTGTACTGATATGCCCGCCTCTCGCACGCGAACCGTGGGAACGGCCGGTGTCGAGGAGGATCGAGACATGAAAGTAAGCGTCCTTCAGGTCGATTGCCACGAACCAATCCTGACACCTCATAGATGTCAGGACGCGCCTCTGTGTGAGCACCCTGAATGGCAGCTTGTGAAGGTGCTCTGTTCAGGGTACGCAGCCTTTGGGGGCAACCTGCCGTCTTTCTTGGGAACGATGAAGTGCGGGTGGTGACCCACTGAACATCTTGGTTTTGAGGGACGAACTCGATGCCTGTTTTGCCAGAAGGGTGGTGACCTCTACCCGAAGTACGGAGGCGTCCCTGCCTCTGACAGAGGGAGAGATGATGCCCCGAAACTTGGGTGAGTCTCTGGCGAACTGGATCGAGTAACCAAGACGGACCGCCCTCATTAGCCAGCGAGACAGTGTGGGCAGCTCTCGAGCTCCCAGGGACTGTGACAGGGTGACCAAGGGGACGGTCTGCTTCATCATTCCCACGGGGGGTGGTTCGTCGGCTGGCGGAGCTAACCATGTCACGGGGAGTCCCCGGAGGGAAGGTTTTTGCTCCGCCTGCTTACCTGCCTGGCGGGACAACGGCACGCACTGTCGGTTTGAGAGTGGTGACAGCTGTCATATGTGTACGACCTCACGCCTCGCCAGGATGTGAGGTCGGTTCGCCGAGCACAGTCCAGTGGAGTGTGCGATCGGCTGCAAGTAAACCCGGGGAGAACAGAAAACTCAGTGAGTAAGTGGGCGCCAAGCCCTAACAAGGGCCCGGCTTTGGTGACGAGGCAGGAGTCGTCCCGTACCGACCGATCAGAGCCGTGGCTGTGAAGGTTCGGGCCCGATGTTGTTCTCCCTGGGGTCTTCCCGTCAGTGTCCCTTCTCGCGAGGAGGTTGCTGACGGGGTGGAGGTTTCCCCCTCGACCTCTGCTTCCGGGGTGCCGCCTGTGGGGGCACAGGAACCGGAGCCGATGTCGAAAGGGTCCTGGGTTGCAGGGAAGCAGACGTCACGTGAGATCTCGGAGGCCTGTAGGCGGCCGAGTCGCGGCGTGAAAAAAATGTGGTTAATTGCCACGGTCTGCTTCGCCGTCAAAAAACTGCTGAGCGCAGTCCTCGACGGTGTTACCAACAACCCACCCTGCGAGATGAGTGCATCAAGAAAGCGGACTTCCTTGCTGTCACTCTTCTGCACAAGGTATAGCCGGGGGTGTCTCTCCTGGACCACTACCGTGGACATCGTCCGACCCAGGGCCCGTGCCGCCGCCTTAGTCGCCCGTAGAGCGCTGTCAGCGGTGGCACGGAGATCCTGCATTATACCCGGGTCGGCCTTACCCTCGTGGAGCCCTCTCAACGCCCTGGCCTGGCGGACCTGCAGGATGGCCAAGGCATAGAGAGAGGAGGCAGCCTGGCCCGCAACATCGCAAGCTTTCGACACCAGTGATGCCGAAGTCTTACGTGCTTTGGACGGTAGGAGTGGTCGATCCCCCCCCAGGTGGTAGCCGTCCGCGGCACAGGTGCACCGCAGGCGGACGTTCCACCCGGGGGATCTCGACGCAGTCCTTGGCTGCCTCACCATCGAGGGAAGTAAGGGAGCCGGAGCTGGTTTCACTGGAACGGTCCGTGAGTGGAGCGTTCCAAGTTTTACACAGCTCCTCATGCACCTCCGGGAAAAACATGGCACCCGGGGTGGGCGCGGTTTGCACCGCGCACCGACCTCGGGAACCACGTATCCCCGGGTTAGCACGGATGACATCACTTCTGCTTCCTCCTGAACTCGACCGCTGGGGGTGGAGTTTGGATTCGGCAGAGTCGGATGCCAGTCTCCCTCCGATGCTGCGAGCGACATCTCATCTACGTCACACATCGTTTCCGAGTGTGTGCGTGAGGATCCGGACGGTATGCCACCGCCGGTTGGGGAACGTTCAGAAGAGCGAATCGGGGTGCGATCGGCCCGTGAGCACTTGGCTGGCGGGTTTACGTTCGCAGAGTTCCCCGTATCACTAACGCTGCTAACGTGGGTGGTCATCGGGGCCGTAGCCACAGATGTCACAGCCCGGGTAGCAGACGAAATGGTGGCTGGTTCCCGTAGGAAGACAGCCACCCGTGACCGCAACTTCTGAATGACAATCTGCCCGCAGTGCAGGCAGATGTGTCAACGAACGCTGCTTCAGTGTGCTGGACGCCCAGACACCTAATGCAGCGATCGTGTCCATCCCCCTCCTCGATGAGGGTGCCGCACCCAAGAGAACAGCGGGACATGCCGCGCTGGAGATTGCTCAGTTAGTCCTGAAAAGGACTTTTAGAAAAAATCTCTAACACCTCCGGAACCGCCGAGACGCCCAGGGGAAGGTCGCTGCAGGAAGGGACGATCCGCTGTAACACGTCGTAGCACCAGCGTGTAGTTGTAGAGGATTGAATCCTGAGTTGTACTCATGAGCGATGGCTCTGAAGAACAAAAGGTAAGTGAATGCTGCACGCCGGCCTCCTTTTATACCGGATTTCCGGGGGCGGAGCCCGGCATGCAAATTGCATTCGCCAAATTTCATTGGCCTTTTCTATAGTAGTCAGAGTTGATTGGTTCTCAAGGGCGAACCCCATCTGTCGTTCTCGACACAACGTCGAGAGACCGACAGAAAGGGAACTCAGAGGTTTATACATCACCAGATTTAATAGAGATCTCAGTTCTGTTTCAATCAAGTGTCTGATGTTTCTGTTGTGAACTAAAACAAATAAAAAACATAACAATTACAATTATTAAAACGTTTTCATGGAGAGCATTATTGAAATTTTTAGTTAGATTTTTAACATAACTGCAAATTAGTAGAAAATCTCGGTAGTTCATGTTTATATTGAAGCCAATCTGAGCATAATGTGAGATCTTGTTTTTTCTGGTGAGACATCATTTGGGCTGTTTTTCATTGAATCCCTTTGCAATGAATCAAAGTGACGTTGATGATACTAATCTGTGAATCCTGCCATCAATCCTGTTTTTAATCCTATGTTGGCAATTTCCATATTCCCTTGCTTTTCCTCATGTGTTGTGTTGTCATGTCATCATATTAATTGTGGTCATTGAGTGATGATGACCTCATAAGGTGACATCACAGCGTCTCAGTGGATGATGGTATGTATGTTGTGTTTCAGGTGCGGCCACCAGGAAGCCTGATGCTGTTGAACCTGAGAAACAGACCGATCACACGGTGAAGATCGCTGGCGTGATCGCTGGCATTCTGCTCTTCGTCATCATCTTCCTCGGTGTGGTGCTGGTCATGAAGAAACGGTAAGAGAGAGTGAGAAAGGAATCCACTGAACATGACTCACAGGAGTTTTTGTGTGTGTGTGATGTGAGTTTAATTCTGAGATTATGAGTCTCTAACAGATCACATAATAGAATGAAACTAAAGGGCATGATCCGTTGGAGAGATGCAGATTTGTGAATGATGTCCAGTGAATTCTCCTCATGGATGATGTTTTTATCACTGGCTCTTTAAGGTTTATGTACAGAAATGTTCATGCATGTTCAGCGTTCATCTCTCCGTGTTTCACGCCGTCCCTTTGACAACTGACGACGGAATAATTGATTTGATCTGTGTGATCAAAGCTTTGGTGTCGTCTGATGAAATATTCCGCTTTAGTTCTCCGTGCAGTAAACGTCAGCGCCGTAATGACCTGGTGACAGGAAAACAGCGCTAATATTTTCCGAGCAGAATAAGAAGAAAAGCAAGAGATAAGAGAGAAAATTTGATGAAAGGCCTTCTTTTCTTTCTGTTTTTTTTTCAAAGAGGGATGTAGCTCGGGGCGAGTTGCTCGGGGCAAGTTTACATTGGATTCGGTGCAAAACGCTTCAGTGGTGTTTGTGAGCTCTGCTTTATATTCTGACAGAGTTTCACCCAAAGCTCTCTCGCTCTCTCTTCGGGCCTTCAGATGTAAATTGAAGGCAGGTTAAAGTAAATATGTTTTTAATGAGAGTCATTACGCCGCTAGAATAAGGGTATTTGTCTGGATTGATTTTGCTGTTGAGTTTGAGAACGGCCAAACATTTGTAGAGGAATGGCTTCATTCTGCTGACTAGACACGCCAGACGCTTTCCGTCTCATCATTTGTATGCTTTGCCCAGTAGTTCTTAGCATAATGACCTTGGCATGGCATGTTAAATCTAAATGTAATTTGATGGAATCTATAGGCAGAGACGGAATCGACTGTGAAGATAGACGTGTAATAAAGTCTGAGTGCTGTAAAAACTTCACTAAACTCACCACTTAACCTGATGGAGCTGATCTAATCTCTGTCTGTTCTTCTCTCTGTGTCTCTCTTATCTAACGCCGCCAGTGACCCTCTCACACCTCATGAAAACAAACTACAGTAACCACTGCTTTACCGTGGGTTATTCAAACCATAATCTACACTGTAAAACTTTGGTTTGCCAGTAACCGACTGTAGATTGAATTACTACTAAATACTACTTTCCTATTAGTACTGTTTTCAATTACTTTAATCAAAATAAAACAATTTGACTTTTGAGATTCAAAATGAGCAAGAACAGACAAAACATATAAATAAATCTACTTCTTAAATTACGATACATTTACATAACAAGAAAAGTGACCTGACATATTTAGTCTTGTTTTATCAAAGAAAAATATATAAACTGTAAATTAAATCTACAGTTAATTAGTGGCGAACCTGCTGTGAAGTTACAGTAAAGTTTTACAGTGTATCTGTTTTTACCATTAGAAACCATAATGCTAGTAAGACCCAGTTTGACACAAAAGCACATACAGTATAGTCTGATGAGTGTGCCTTGTTTTCTATTTATTATTTACTGTATTCAGTTACCAATAAACATTCCACATTTCTGTGTAAATCATTCATAAAACCCAAACACAGCGTAGAATATAATCTCACACAGCCTCATTAAACACAGAGACTGTAATGATAGTCTATTGTCATGGCCCCGCCCACAGTCAGGTCCAAGGCTCCGCCCACAGCCCTGCCTCACAATGCGCACTCGAGGTCACGTGTGTCACCATGTCAGGTTTTGTTCATTTTTCTATATTTTCAGACATTAATATATTTTACGTTTCTTTCCTTCCATTTCATTCCCTCCCCCCTCCACCCGTCCCACCCGCTCAGCAGAAGATCCTCTTACTCCTACACTTACTACCTGTAAGTAAAACACTTTGTGCACACCTCTAGCTGCCGTGCTGTCTTCCTCGCCTCTTCTGATATCACATGCATGAATCTAATCCAGTGACGTCCGTCCTCCTGTCAAACTCCAGAGCGTCAGCTCCAGTGATGATGTGAACGCACAAGACCCGTGCCGTTATGGTAATGATTCTCTCTTTGCTTCTGGAGTTTGAAGGGAGGATGGAAACACTTTACTGATATGAATGATAAGATTCCCTTAGAGTTGAAGAAATATTCACTTCGATCCTTTCATTCACACATGTCTTCTTTTATGTTCTGTACATGTTTATATCTCACTTCTGTTCTGCATGCCAGTCTGTTTGCTGCATGTCATGTCATCATGTGTCACACACACACAAAGACTCTCACAGACCATCTCTTGGCACTGTACAGTATTGGAGCGTGTGAGATGTGAAATGATTGTAAATGTGAGAATCTGATGATGGGTTTAAAGGTTAATGAGATGAACTGATCCTCTGACAAACATCAGATTTCTTCTGAAGCACATTTCAAGCTGCAGAATGTAACTCTCACTTCTATCACTACATCAACCTCACACCTGAGCCGCTCCTGGAGATCAACTGTCCTGTAGAGTTAAATTCCGGCCTGTTGTCATGAGATGGTGAAGACCTTGATCAAGTGGTTCAGAGGTGTTTAAGACGCTGATCTCTTCAGGACTGTAGATCTTCAGGTGCATGACTGAACATCAGAAAAACAACTGAGATTTCCTGCAGCTCAACACATAAACCATTATTATAAGTTTACTGATCATGTGTACTTGCGCACACAAGGAATGTTCTATGATGATGTTGGAAGCACACTGTGACGAGACAAATTATAGAGATAAAGACAGTGTAATGAAGATGATAAAATTATAAATGTATATAAAATACTATTGTGCAGAATGGGAATAACATAAGAGACATTGTAAAGGGTAGTGTATTGTTGAGTTGACATTATTTACAGATGACTAGTCCCAGACTAACTTAAAATATATCAGTGCCATTGTTTTGTCTTAAAATACACACCAGTGAGGTTTTTTATAAATGATGTTTTTAAAACTACCTAAATATCCTAATGTTACTAAAGCCTAGTCATGGTTTAAGAGAATCCCTGTCCTGAAAACCGTGAGGGAGTGACTTAGTGACAGAGTGGGTGAGCGACAGAGTGAGCGTCCGAGTGAGGGAGTGAGTGAGGAAGTGATAGAGTGAGTGAGGAAGTGATAGAGTGAGTGAGGAAGTGATAGAGGAGGTGATGGAGTGAGGGAATGACAGAGGGAGTGAAAGAGTGAGTGAGTGAGTGAGTGAGTGAGGAAGTGAGGAAGTGATAGAGTGAGTAAGAAAGTGATAGAGGAGGTGATAGAGTGAGGGAATGACAGAGGGAGCGAAAGAGTGAGTGAATGAGTGAGGAAGTGATAGAGTGAGTAAGGAAGTGATAGAGTGAGTGAGGAAGTGATAGAGGAGGTGATAGAGTGAGGGAATGACAGAGGGAGTGAGTGAGTGAGTGAGGAAGTGAGTGAGTGAGTGAGTGAGTGAGTGAGTGAGTGAGTGATAGAGGAGGTGATAGAGTGAGAGAATGACAGAGGGAGTGAAAGAGTGAGGAAGTGATAGAGTGAGTGAGGAAGTGATAGAGGAGGTGATAGAGTGAGGGAATGACAGAGGGAGTGAAAGAGTGAGGAAGTGATAGAGTGAGTGAGGAAGTGATAGAGTGAGTGAGGAAGTGATAGAGGAGGTGATAGAGTGAGGGAATGACAGAGGGAGTGAGTGAGTGAGGAAGTGAGTGAGTGAGTGAGTGAGTGAGTGAGTGATAGAGGAGGTGATAGAGTGAGGGAATGACAGAGGGAGTGAAAGAGTGAGTGAGGAAGTGATAGAGTGAGTGAGGAAGTGAGTTAGTGAGTGAGTGAGGAAGTGATAGAGGAGGTGATAGGGTGAGGGAATGGCAGAGGGAGCGAAAGAGTGAGTGAGTGAGGAAGTGATAGAGTGAGTGAGGAAGTGATAGAGTGAGTGAGGAAGTGATAGAGGAGGTGATAGAGTGAGGGAATGACAGAGGGAGTGAGTGAGTGAGTGAGGAAGTGAGTGAGTGAGAGAGTGAGTGAGTGATAGAGGAGGTGATAGAGTGAGAGAATGACAGAGGGAGTGAAAGAGTGAGGAAGTGATAGAGTGAGTGAGGAAGTGATAGAGGAGGTGATAGAGTGAGGGAATGACAGAGGGAGTGAAAGAGTGAGGAAGTGATAGAGTGAGTGAGGAAGTGATAGAGTGAGTGAGGAAGTGATAGAGGAGGTGATAGAGTGAGGGAATGACAGAGGGAGTGAGTGAGTGAGGAAGTGAGTGAGTGAGTGAGTGAGTGAGTGAGTGAGTGATAGAGGAGGTGATAGAGTGAGGGAATGACAGAGGGAGTGAAAGAGTGAGTGAGTGAGGAAGTGATAGAGTGAGTGAGGAAGTGAGTTAGTGAGTGAGTGAGGAAGTGATAGAGGAGGTGATAGGGTGAGGGAATGACAGAGGGAGCGAAAGAGTGAGTGAGTGAGTGAGTGAGTGAGTGAGTGAATGAGGAAGTGATAGAGTGAGGGAGTGACAGAGTGAAGGAGTAATAGAATGAGGAAGTAATAGAGTGAAGGAGTAATAGAATGAGGAAGTGATAGAGTGAGGGAGTGACAGAGTGAAGGAGTAATAGAATGAGGAAGTGATAGAGTGAAGGAGTAATAGAATGAGGGAGTGACAGAGTGAAGGAGTAATAGAATGAGGAAGTGATAGAGTGAAGGAGTAATAGAATGAGGAAGTGATAGAGTGAGGGAGTGACAGAGTGAAGGAGTAATAGAATGAGGAAGTGATAGAGTGAAGGAGTAATAGAATGAGGGAGTGATAGAGTGAGTGAGGAAGTGATAGAGTGAGTGAGGAAGTGATAGAGTGAAGGAGTAATAGAATGAGGGAGTGATAGAGTGAGTGAGGAAGTGATAGAGTGAGGGAGTGACAGAGTGAAGGAGTAATAGAATGAGGAAGTGATAGAGTGAAGGAGTAATAGAATGAGGGAGTGACAGAGTGAAGGAGTAATAGAATGAGGAAGTGATAGAGTGAAGGAGTAATAGAATGAGGAAGTGATAGAGTGAGGGAGTGACAGAGTGAAGGAGTAATAGAATGAGGAAGTGATAGAGTGAAGGAGTAATAGAATGAGGGAGTGATAGAGTGAGTGAGGAAGTGATAGAGTGAAGGAGTAATAGAATGAGGAAGTGATAGAGTGAAGGAGTAATAGAATGAGGAAGTGATAGAGTGAGGGAGTGACAGAGTGAAGGAGTAATAGAATGAGGAAGTGATAGAGTGAAGGAGTAATAGAATGAGGGAGTGATAGAGTGAGTGAGGAAGTGATAGAGTGAGTGAGGAAGTGATAGAGTGAAGGAGTAATAGAATGAGGGAGTGATAGAGTGAGTGAGGAAGTGATAGAGTGAGTGAGGAAGTGATAGAGTGAAGGAGTAATAGAATGAGGGAGTGATAGAGTGAGTGAGGAAGTGATAGAGTGAAGGAGTAATAGAATGAGGGAGTGATAGAGTGAGTGAGGAAGTGATAGAGTGAAGGAGTAATAGAATGAGGGAGTGATAGAGTGAAGGAGTAATAGAATGAGGAAGTGATAGAGTGAAGGAGTAATAGAATGAGGAAGTGATAGAGTGAAGGAATGACAGACTGGGTGACAGAGTGAGTGAGTGATAGAGTGAGGAAGTGATAGAGTGAAGGAATGACAGACTGGGTGACAGAGTGAGTGAGTGATAGAGTGAGGGAGTGATAGAGTAAGTGAGGAAGTGATAGAGTGAAGGAGTAATAGAATGAGGGAGTAAGTGAGGAAGTGATAGAGTGAAGGAGTAATAGAATGAGGGAGTAAGTGAGGAAGTGATAGAGTGAAGGAGTAATAGAATGAGGGAGTGATAGAGTGAAGGAGTAATAGAATGAGGGAGTGATAGAGTGAGTGAGGAAGTGATAGAGTGAAGGAGTAATAGAATGAGGAAGTGATAGAGTGAAGGAATGACAGACTGGGCGACCGAGTGAGTGAGTGATAGAGTGAGGGAGTGATAGAGTGAGGGAGTGATAGAGTGAGTGAGTGATAGAGTAAGTGAGGAAGTGATAAAGTGAATGAGTAATAGAATAAGGGAGGGATAGAGTGAAGGAGTAATAGAATGAGGAAGTGATAGAGTGAAGGAATGACAGACTGGGTGACAGAGTGAGTGAGTGATAGAGTGAGGGAGTGATAAAGTGAAGGAATGACAGACTGGGTGACAGAGTGAGTGAGTGATAGAGTGAGGGAGTGATAGAGTGAGGGAATGAAAGACTGGGTGACAGAGTGAGGGAGTGATAGAGTAAGTGAGGAAGTGATAGAGTGAGGGAATGACAGAGTGAAGAAGTGACAGATTGAGGGAATGACAAAGTGAGGAAGTGACAGAGTGAGGGAGTGACAGAGTGAGGAAGTGACAGATTGAGGGAATGACAGAGTGAGGGAGTGACAGAGTGAGGGAGTGACAGAGTGAGGAAGTGACAGAGTGAGGGAGTGACAGAGTGAGGGAGTGACAGAGTGAGGAAGTGACAGAGTGAGGAAGTGACAGATTGAGGGAATGACAGAGTGAGGGAGTGACAGAGTGAGGAAGTGACAGAGTGAGGGAGTGACAGAGTGAGGAAGTGACAGATTGAGGGAATGACAGAGTGAGGGAGTGACAGAGTGAGGAAGTGACAGAGTGAGGGAGTGACAGAGTGAGGAAGTGACAGATTGAGGGAATGACAGAGTGAGGGAGTGACAGAGTGAGGAAGTGACAGAGTGAGGGAGTGACAGAGTGAGGGAGTGATAGAGTAAGTGAGGAAGTGATAGAGTGAGGAAGTGACAGAGTGAGGAAGTGACAGATTGAGGGAATGACAGAGTGAGGGAGTGACAGAGTGAGGGAGTGACAGAGTGAGGAAGTGACAGAGTGAGGAAGTGACAGATTGAGGGAATGACAGAGTGAGGGAGTGACAGAGTGAGGAAGTGACAGAGTGAGGGAGTGACAGAGTGAGGGAGTGATAGAGTAAGTGAGGAAGTGATAGAGTGAGGAAGTGACAGAGTGAGGAAGTGACAGATTGAGGGAATGACAGAGTGAGGGAGTGACAGAGTGAGGGAGTGACAGAGTGAGGGAGTGATAGAGTGAGGGAATGACAGAGTGAAGAAGTGACAGATTGAGGGAATGACAGAGTGAGGAAGTGACAGAGTGAGGAAGTGACAGAGTGAGGGAGTGACAGAGTGAGGAAGTGACAGAGTGAGGAAGTGACAGAGTGAGGAAGTGACAGATTGAGGGAATGACAGAGTGAGGGAGTGACAGAGTGAGGAAGTGACAGAGTGAGGGAGTGACAGAGTAAGGAAGTGACAGAGTGAGGAAGTGACAGAGTGAGGAAGTGACAGAGTGAGGAAGTGACAGAGTGAGGAAGTGACAGAGTGAGGAAGTGACAGAGTGAGGGAATGACAGAGTGAGGAAGTGACAGAGTGAGGAAGTGACAGAGTGAGGAAGTGACAGAGTGAGGAAGTGACAGAGTGAGGAAGTGACAGAGTGAGGAAGTGAGAACTTCACTGTGGTCACAACTAAACACTGTGAACATAAGTCCTGGTTCTTGTCATGATTATAATTATTGAAGCTGTAATGGTGTTATGGTGATAAAACCTCAATGTTTGAAAAGTGTTTGGATTTATTTTGTTGTACAGTAAAGAATGTAAGTCATGTTATATATGAGAGCACTGAGCAAATTAGTTGTGAATGTAAAAGTCAAGACAGGTCAGTTTGTCATCGTATCAGCAGAGATGTAGTTCATGTAAAGACTTCACATAAACCATCTCACTAAGGCACTAGAGAAACCTCTCCATCCCTCTCTCTCTCTCTATATATATATATATATATATCTCTCTCTCTCTCTCTCTCTCCCTCTCTCTCTCTCTCTCTCTATATATATATCTCTCTCTCTCTCTCTCTCTCACTCTCTCTCTCACTCTCTCTCTCTCTCTCTCTCTCTCTCTCTGGCTGGTTTAACTGGGCGATCTACAGAGCAGGAGCACTTAATTAAATCGTTCACTGAGGCCTCACGCAGAACAAGAAACAAATTAATTGCAACAAGAGGGCGAGCATTTGTCTCGGCTGACAGATTCTGCGCTGTGGAGGAAAGAGGGAGAGAGAGAGAGGGAGACGTTTTCTCTGTGGACTCAGGACGAGAAGCCCGGCGTCGCCCTCTGATGCAGGTAATAGGGTAACGCTGTGATCCACCAATCAGACGGCTGTTTACAGGAGATGGTAATGAGATGAGATGAGGTAGCAGACGGTTTGAGAATGAGTCAATAATTCAATTACACTCTGATTAAAGATTATTAATGAGTGCATCAAGCACACCTGCACATTTAACATCCTCTTCCCTGAGATATCACCATCAGTGTTTCCCATGAAGTTCAATAGTTCAGGTCTCAGGGATCACATCACTAAATACTGAATTCAATCTGTGACAGTAAGAAGCACTAATGGAGAACAGAAGGACGTCTTATTATAATCATGATTGTCTCATCTGCTGTAACCAGACCAGACGAATAAACATTTGTGAGGAAATGAAAGTGAGTGTAGATCAGAGCTGTTAACACTGTCAGGTGTTCTGTGACACATCACTCAAACAGAAGATGAAGGTCAGAGGTCAGCTCTGTTAGAATGAATCTGAATTGAATGTGTTGCCGGAGCAGATTATTTTTGATTCAGTGCTGCTGTGATCTGTCATAATGTTTGGTAAATCCATTCTGATTCTTCTGAAGGATCTGAGGTTTGGGTCACAGAGTGAACGCGAGTGATTTCAGTGTGTGTTGAGTTGCGTGCTGCGTGGTGATTGGCTGTCATTTTGGCAGGTGGTGATACTTTTGCTTACAGTCACGTGTGAGAAGAGAACCTTCACCTGCGACACTTTCATTAAACCGTCAGCACATTACATCTTAATATTCTTCACACCACATCCTCTCGGATTAAAATGACAAATCAACTCCTTTCTCTCTTTATTATCTTTCATTTTGACTTCAGTTTTAATAGTTTAGCAATATGCTGTTGTGTTGAGAAGACACTATTAGAACAAACCTGTCATTTAAATTCCCCAGTTCTTATTCTGAAATGAGGGAAGAGTTTTGGAGAAGTGTGTTGTTGTTTAGTATGCAGATGTGTTGGTGTGAGAGCGGTGCATGCTGGGAGCTTGTCACATGTGTGGATGTCAGAGGAAATGTGCAGGTGACCTCTGTATCTGCAGGGAAATTCATTTGATGAGCCGTTGACAGCTTGTGTCAAGCTTCACCGCTCATATCAATGAGTCTAGAACATCATCACTCACATAAACTAATACTGTGTGTGTGTGTGTGTGTGTGTGTGCATGCATGCGTGTATGCGTGTGTGTTTATCTGAAACTTGTCAAAATAAGTGAAGCGGGATTCAGTTCTTTTTATTCTGCATGAGACCACATTCTGTTTAATAAAACTTTAGAAAACTTGACTCTTCATTTAGATATATTATAAAAGAGTAAGTAACATATGATTTTTATGGTCCTACTTTTGTTTCTGGAGTGTCCAACGACAAGTTTATGTACATAGAAGGTGCAAAAACACTATTATGTCGTAATAATAGTCAGTTATTCTTATTTACTTCTTGACTGACTCTCAAATGATTTGTTCTGTGATTCATCCGTCTAATCCCCTCCTATCCGCTAGCCTAGTGTTTTGTGATTGGTCAGATGGTGTAGTCTGCTGTGATTGGTCAAACACGTTCATCATGTGTCGCAAATGGAACGCCTACCATCATTGCTGTTATATATTA